>NC_133619.1:275706781-275969281 GCF_048593235.1 Sminthopsis crassicaudata | reverse complement strand
ATTATTATTATAAATAATCACTGCGTTGATCAAGGTTTCTAAGTCTTTCAAAGTTGTTTATCTTTACAATATTATTGCTATTGTAGTTCACCTAGTTCTGCTAGTTTCACCTTGCACCAATTCATATGTCTTTCTAGGTTTTTATGAAACCATCTTCTTCATCATTTCTTATAGATAATAGTATATAATCACATTCATATACTATAACTTGTTCTACCATGCTCCAATTGATTATCATTTCCTAAGTTTTCAATTATTTTTGACCATTAAAAGAAAGCTGCTATAAATATTTATATAAATGTGTTATTTTTAAATTTTCTTTTGGGGTATAGACTTGGTTAGGAAGTGTTACTGAGTTCAGTGTTCTATAGGCTTAATAGCTTTGGGGCATAATTTCAAATTGCTGTTCAAAAATGGCATTCCAGTTCACAATTCCACTAACGATGCATTAATGTACCTGTTTTCCCACAGCCTCTCGAGAGTTTGTCATTTTCCTTTTTGTTGTATCCTGCTTTCTAGAGTTCCTAAGTTGGGGTAACAAAACATACTGTGCTTTCTAGAGCCCTTATGCCCGGGTGTTGTGTGCTTTCTAAAGCCCCCAAGTTGGGGTGACAAAATGTACTGTGCTTTCTAAAGCTCCCATGCTAAGGGGGTTAAAACATATTGTCTTAGTGGAAGAGTGATGAGGCGAGACTCCTGAGGATGATGGAGATATGGAGTCCATTTATTCTAAAGTCTCTCCCCCTTATATACCCTAATACTTTTATGTAATCAAAGCAATACTGCGCATGCACTAAGTATATATTACACACATGGGACCACATAAATAACTTGCTATTGTATGTAGAGTGTCACCTGGTATCACTCTGCTTCAATCATAACACAGGTTGTCACTGCCCCCTGACTTCTCAGGAAAGCTGAGAGTCTTTAGTGGAGCTGAATCAGACATTGTTAGCAGGTTCCCTCTGGGCTGAAGGGTCTTATACCTCAACCAGAGTTCCCCCACTGTCGGTGGCCCTCTACACTTTTGGTTAACTTTGTCATTTTAAATGAGTATGAGGTAGTCTCTCAGAATTGTTGTATTGTATATTTCTTTAAATGTTAGAGATTTAGAGCATTTTATATGGCTATTGGTAGTTTAGAAAACTGCCTGTTCATATTCTTTGACCCTTTATCAGCTAAGGAATTAACCTTATTTCTTAAAAATTTGGCTTAGGGACCTATAAATTCTAGAAATGAGACTTTTCCCCTCCTCCAATTTCTATTCCTCTTCTAATTTTAGTTGCTTTGGTTTTCTTTGTGTGAAAACTTTTTAATTTTATGTAATGAAAACTGTCCTCCTTAGCTCTTTTTTGGTAGCAAACTTCTTTTCTCCATCTATCTGACAAACAATTTCTTCCATATTTGTCTGTTTCTCTTGATTCATGTTTGCATTCAAAGTACCTACTCAGCTCATTTTTTCATCAGAAATGCTTGAAATCCTTCTATTCCATTAAAGATTTATTTTTTCTCTCTCTGTCTGACTATGCTCAGTTTCAGAGGATAAATTATTTTTGACTATAAACCTATATCTCCCTTTAGGATGATTGTGTTCCAAGATCCCCTCTCATTTATAGTAGAAGCTCTCAGGTCTTCTGTGATTCTGACTATGGTTTCTTGATATTTTAACTGGTTCTTTCTAGATACCTGCTAAAAATTTTCTTATAGGAACTCTAGATATTGGCTAAACTTTCTTGGGACTTTTTCTTTTGAGTTTCTTTCAGAATATAATTGACAAATACTTTCTATTTTTACTCTAGGCTCTGGTTTTAGCAGATATGGGAAGTTTTTATCTGTGATTTCTTGAAAAATAGTGTCCATGTCTTTTCTCTTAGTTTTTTATGGAATTCATCATGGTCCAATTCATCCAATGGCTTTCATAAATTATAGTTAATGAAGAAATTCTAAAAACCTTTCCTATATGGTTAGAGTTAAAGTAAGGATATGGATTATCACTACTATTATTTAATGTAGCATTAGAATTTCTGCCAATAGCAGTAAGAGCAAAAAAAGAAAGAAAGAAATTCAATAAAGAAAAATAGAGAAAGAAGAAACACAATAGTGAATTGTAGAGATTCAACTAAAAACTAATCAAAACAATTAAAAACTTCAGTAAAGATGCTGAGTGAAATGAGCAGGACCAGGAGATTGTTGTATACTTCAACAACAATACTATATGATGATCAATTCTGATGGATGTAACCATTTTCAACAATGAGATGAACCAAATCAGTTGCAATAGAGCAGTAATGAACTGAACTAGCTACACTCAGCAAAAGAACTTTGGGAAGTGACTATGAACCCCTACATAGAATTTCCAATCCCTCTATTTTTGTCCGCCTGCATTTTGGATTTTCTTCACAGGCTAATTGTACACTATTTCAAAGTCTGATTCTTTTTGTACAGCAAAACAACTGTTTGGACATGTATACATATATTGTATTTAATTTATACTTTAACATATTTAACATGTATTAGTACACCTGCCATCTCTGGGGGGGGCGGAGGGAGGAGGGGAAAAATTAGAACAATGTTGTAAAATTACCCATGCATATATCTGCTAAATAAAAACTATTTTTTAAAAAATTCAGTAAAGTAGAAAAGTACAAAATAAACCCATACAACAAAATGCATCAAAAAGTGATAGAAATATTAATTCTATTCAAAATAAGTATATAATATATAAATATTTGAGAGGCTAATTACCAAGACATACATAAGAACTTTCTTAATATAATTACAAAATACAAAACAGAAATAAATGAAAAGCTATAGGATCCTAAAAATTATTAAAAATAATACTAACTTTTACACAATCAGTGTCATGACTATCAAGCTTCCAAATGTTTACTTTGTAGGACTAAGGGAAAAGATAAAAAAATTCACCTGGAAGAATAAAAGTTCAAGAATGTCAAGGAAAATACTGAGGGGGAAACTGGGGGAAAAGAGATATAAATACAAGATCTAAAGTCAAGACATACACCATTTAGTGATTTTTTGAGAACAAGAGTAATTTCTTAAGAGATAAATGGGTAAAAGATATGAATGGAGAGTTCTCAAGGAAGAAATCCTAATAGACAACAACATAAAAATATCTTCAATCAGTGACTATAATAGAAATTAAAATTAAAATAATGCTAAGATTTATTTCCAATATCAGATTGGCAAATATGAAAACAAAAAGAAAATAATTGGAATGAATGTGGAAGAACAGATAGACTGGTGCACTATTGGTGGAGATATAAATTGATACAGCTATTCTGGAATGCAATTTGAAACAAGATTCAAAAAAATGTGTATACTCTTTGACCTGGTCATATCACTACTAAGTTTATAACCCAAGGTCTTTTTTTAAAAAAGATGGCAAGAAAGGACTCATATGTACAAAAATATTTATAATGATACTTTCTATTATAGTAGTAAAACCCTGGAAGCTAAGGGATAGTTATCAACTGGGAAATAAATTATTGATAGTATATGAATGTAATATTTCATCCCATTCCACCCCTGAAGCATCCTCCTATTCAGCAAGAATCTTTATCTACTACCAATAATTAATTCACAACAATGAATATCCATCTTTGGAAGCTTAGGAAAATATAAGGAAATATACTAAAAATCAATATCATTAAGATTCTTTCTCAAATCCAGGCAAGGATGTTCATTTAGACTGAACATTCAAAGCATATTCCTTTTATCTAGATAGACAGGAAAAGAAGGATATAGATATTGTGATTTAGAATAGACCATGTCACACAGATATCTATATAGCAAGATAGATAGATAGATAGATAGATAGGCAGAGACAGATCACACTATATAGATATAGTAGCAGATAGGCAAATAGATGATAAATAGAAAGAAAGAAAGATAGAAAGACACATAGATAGACAGACCATATCAATCACTACTCTTTCTATCTTTCCTTCACAAATACTGAAGCACACAACTAGGGATAATTGGGAGCAATCCTTTCTCTAAATCAGCAGAAGTTTTAAGTAAAACAAAACAATAAACTTTTTTTTTATTAAAGCTTTTTATTTTCAAACATATGCATGGATAATTTTTCAACATTAACCCTTACATAGCCTTGTGTTTCAGATTTTCTTCTCCTTCCCCTCTAAATGGCAAACAATCCAATATATGTTATACATGTTAAAATATATCTTAAATCCAATATGTGTAAAAATATTTATACAATTCTCTTTCTGCACAAGAAAAATCAGATCAAAAAGGAAAGAAAATGAGGAAGAAAAAAATGCAAACAAACAACAACAAAAAGAGTGAAAATGCTATGTTGTGATCCACATTCAGTGCCCATAGTCCTCTCTCTGGGTATAGTTGGCTCTCTTCATCACAACATTATTGGAACTGGCATCAATCATCTCATTGTTGGAAAGAGTCATGTTCATCAGAATTGATCGACTTATAATACTGATGTTGCTGTGTACAATGATCTCCTGGTTCTGCTCATTTCACTTAGCATCAGTTCGTGTAAGTCTCTTCAGGCCTTTCTAAAATCATCCTGCTGATCATTTCTTATAGAACAATAATATTCCATAATATTCATATACCATAGCTTATTCAGCCATTCTCCAAATGATGGGCATTCACTCAGTTTCCAGTTTCTTACCACTATGTAAAGGGTTGCCACAAACATTTTGCACATGTATTTATATTGTGCTTTAGAGTTTCCTTCCTTTAAGATCTCTTTGGGATATAGTCCCAATAGGAACACTGCTGAACTTTTTGAGCATAGTTCCAAATTGTTCTCCAGAATAGCTGGATCCTTGACAGTACCACCAACAATGTATCAGTGTCCCAATTTTGCCACATCCCCTCCAACATTTGTCATTATCTTTTCCTGTCATCTTAGCCAATCTGAAAGGTGTGTAGTGGTATTTCAGAGTTATCTTAAGTTGCATTTCTTGGATCAATAGTGATTTAGAGCACCTTTTCATATGATTACAAATGGTTTTCATTTCTTCATTTGACAATTGTCTTTTCATATCCTTTGACCACTTATCAATTGGAGAATGGCTTGAATTCTTATAAATTTTAATCAATTCTCTATATATTGTTTTAAAATTAGGCCTTTATCAGAACCCTTAAATGTAAAAATATTTTCCCAATTTATTGCTTCTCTTCTAATTTTATCTGCATTAGTTTTGTTTGTACAAAAGTTTTTTTAACTTAATATAATCAGAATTATCTGTTTGGTGTTCAATTATGAATGAGTTCCAATTCTTTGGACACAAATTCCTTCATTCTCCACAGATCTGAGAGGTAAACTATCCTATGTTCTTCTAATTTGTTTATAATATCACATTTTATGTCTAAATCATGAATCCATTTTGCCAAAACAATTAACTTTTAAAAACAGAGATAAATTTTGCATTTAACATCTATTCTTTAGGAGAGTGAGAAAGGAGGTAATAGGATAAAGGACCTATTGGTCCTTTATCAAACTTCACTGGGAGAAGAGTTCCTTCAAGCTTTAGGCCTAGGATTCCTCTCTTGGTCTGACAGGCAGTCTTACCTCTCCAAATACAAAACTGACAATTAAATTGCTGGACCTGTTTAGAGCTTTTCTCCCATTTGAATTGGCATCTCATTGTCTTCCTCTCACTCCCCCCTCACCACAAACCTAAATCTCCTCACCAAGTACAAATCTAAAGATTTTCTTCCAGACTATAGAACTTTAATTTCCAGCATAGAATTTCTCTGTGTCAGAAAAATGCCACTTGTTGCATTCATACCAATTAATACAGGCTAAAAGCTCTCATTTATAGGTCATTTTTATTATCCATTTTTTTTCCAGAATTAAAACAATCTTTCACATTCTTGTGGATTTTATTACTGATCTCAATGAAATTAGTAGTAAGGCATCATCTTTAAGTAGCATTTGAAGAATCTCTTCACTGATTAGGAATTGCTTTTCTATTTGGGTTCTGCCTAGGATATACTCCATGGCATTGACAAACAATTTAGGTCATCTTAAGTCTCCTTGTTTTATAGCTCACAGACATCAACACTCAGAGGATCACCAAATGAAGTCATCTCTACATTTCCCTCTACAGAAACCTATAAAATTTACACATAGAGTGTAGGTCACCTTGTTTGAAAAGGGTTTTCATGGATGATTTTTTTTTCGTACTAAGTCTGATGCTTTTAAAAAATATCTTACATATATGAAAAGCACAGCCAAGCACATTAATGTATTGAAAAAAACTTAAACTAGCTTTTCCTATCCAAAAAGAAAAATAATAATTCCTTTGACTTAAACCTCTGGACAAATTGGGATGTTTTGAGAGAATAATAATAACTAGTATTTATATTGTGCTTTAGGGTTTGCAAAGCACTTTTGAAATATTATCTCATTTTTATCCTCACAACAACATCGGGAATTAGGTGCCCTTGTTATCTCCATTGACAGAAATTATTATTTCTTGCTTATATTTATAGACAATTATTGAATTAGGATCAGGATTTTTTAGAAGTCCATAGGTTGTTCAGTCTCTGAAAGGCATTCTTGATGGATGAGACTGCTCAAATCTCTCAGGGTATATGCCTTTCCATTTTGGGTGGAAGTTTTTGCCCCACCCAACTAGAGAACTTTACAAAGAATTTAATCTAAAAGTTATGGCTGATTATGTTCCACTCTGGAAGGTTTCTGGAAGTAGAGTTTAAAATCCTTTTGTCTAGATTATCCCATATGGGGTGATAAAGGTATAGATAAATTTCTTGAACGAAGATGGAATAAACAGTCATGTATCCTAGTCCCTTATTAAAATAGGTCCACCTTTCCCTCAGGAGCACCCATTCTTTCAAGGGCATATCATCATTGAGTGGGTTTCATTGAGGGGTTTTTAGCATTCAATAATGTCACTGATCCCTTTTAATTAAGTATTGCTAGCATGATTAATAAAAACTATGTCTCTCAAACTTTTTCTATATCATACCATTTTACAGGACAGGAAACAGACAGAAAGACAATACTTTTCCATAATCAAATAGCTATCAAGAATTAGGGGTTCACATTTGAACTCTGGACTTCCTGACTCCAAGTCCAAAGCTTTATCTACTATGGAATTATGTTCTTACTGTGTACAAAGAAAAACAAAAACAGTTCCTGCTCTCTAGGAGCTTGCATTCTAATGGGGGAAATAATATGTAAATAATTAAGTATAGACAAGATAACCTGAGGGGAAGATAGATAAGAGGAATTAGGAAAGAAAGGTCCAAGGCAAAAAGGATTTATGCTCAGTTTTGAAGGAAGCCAAAAGATAAAGATGAGAGGTCAAAGCATTCTAAGAATGGAAGACTGTAGACAAAAAGGCAGAGATATAGAAGATGGAGTATTTGATTCAAAGGAATACAAATAACCCAATGTACTAGTCACCAAGTTCATGGAAAAGATCCACCGTAAAAACACTGAAAATATAGGAACCAATTAGGTTGTGAAGAACTTTGAAAGCTAAAAAGAGTTTTTATTTGATTTTGGAACCTGACCTAAAAGATAGGTGGAAATAGAAATTTAAAGTAGGGAGGCATATTAAAAAGCTAGGACAGTCATACAGGAAAAAGTCAACCAGGTAAGGACATAGTATAAGATGATATCTAGGTGAGTGGAGAGAAAGGAATTTATTGAGAAGGGACTTATTTAAAAAGAGAAATGTTCCAAAAGTAGAAGGGATAAGATTTGGCATTCCATTGTATATAGGGGACTAGTGCAAATAAGAAGTTGAAAATGAAGCATGAAGTTCTACATGACTGGGAAGATGGTGACATCCCCAACAGTGAAGGCTGAATTTACAGCCTTCCAAGATGGAGAGAATAGTCATGTATTCAACTCATTAAAATAGATCCACCTTTCCCTTAGGAACACCCACTCTTCAAGGGCATGTAATCATTGAGTAGATTTCATTGAGGGGTCTCTAGTATTCAAGAATGTCACTGATTCCTTTTAATTATTGCTAGCATGATTAATAAAATGATTAATTTTCCAGAAACTATGTCTCTAAAATTTTTTCTATATCACACCATTTTACAAGGCAGGAAACTAAGACAAAAAGGCATTAAGTGACTTTTCCAGCATCACACAGCTATCAAGCATTGAGGGATAACATTCTTGAAGACAGTTTTATTTCAGACATATTGAACCTGACATATCTACACGATATCTAGTGTAATATATCTAAGAGGCAGCTGCTGATATGTGAAGATAGCTCAGAAGCAGGTAGAGATGGTACAAGGAGAAAAGGGGAGAAGCATTTATTAAGCACATACTCTATATAAAGCACTGTGCTAAGACCTTTTACCTATATTATCTCATATTATCTTCACCATGACTTTGCAAAGTAAGTGCTATTATCCTATTACACAGTTGAGGAAACTGAGGCAAACAGAATTAAATGATTAGCCCTGAATTGTTAGGATTACAAGATGATAACTCCGGTTGTCTAAACAATTCTCTAGCTCAGAATTCACACCTTTGGTTCAGGCCTTTGAAAGGAGTTTGCACCTTTGGACTTCAGGGGGGAAGTTTACATATTTAAAGGAGTTTACACCTTTAAAAGGAGCAAGTTCATTGGTTGAAGTATTTCCCACAAGCCCCTGAGTTCTCACATGCCCATTCTCTGGGAGGATAAAAGAAGACAACATTAGGCCTGGACAAGCAGTCTGGATTGGGGAAGGACAAGAGCTGGGGAGATTCAGAGCCAGGATTCAGGAAGAAGAGGATTCGAGATTCTACCTTCGCTCTGGCTGGAGGCTCCAGAAGCCTCTCAAGAAACCTGCAAACAGAGGAAAAGATTTTACAGAAAAGAGATCTCCTCCCAGAGAAGGATTATAACCTAGAGACCACAGGACCTTTACACTGAATTATACAGATTATTCATCTAAAATGAATTTGAACTCAAAAGGAAAAGGCTATCACTGATATTAAATATTATAAAGAGAACATGAAAAATCAGGACTAAAAAAGGCCATTAGATTTGCCAAATAAGTGATTATTGGTAACTTTAGAGAAGACATTTCAGTTGAATAGTGATATTAGAAGACAGATTGTAGAGGACTTAGAACATTTGGAAGAATTTAGAGAGAAGTAGAAGAAGACAAGCTAACTAAAAACAGCTTTCTCTAAGAGTAGCTATAAAGGGGAGGAAAGATATAGGACAATAGATGGGGGTAATAGGGTCAAATGATGAGAGGTTTTTGTTTTTCAAATAAAGGGAACACACAAGTATTTTTATATGCAGCAGGAAAAGAGCCAGTAGAAAGAAAGAAGTTGAAGATAAGGAGGGAAAATGGTTTCTGGAGCAATTTCCTAAAAAAAAAAAATGTCTGGAGCAAAAGGGACCAAATCTTTATCAGAGGCTGGAGGAAAGAAGAAAGTAGAAGGGAAAGTCTGAATGGTATAAATTAAGGAAGAAAAGAGAAGGTGGACATCTTGGCAAATGATTTCAGTGAACTGTGAATCCAGATAAGAGTGCAGAGAAACAAAGCTGTTTTAGGCTTGAGAGAAGATGAGAATGTCCGGAATACCCACTGCAGAGAGTGGAAGAGCAAAGTAATTATTAGAGAGGAAAAGAATGTTTGACTTGCTGAAATGAGGGATCTAGTTGAAATTAAATAACAAAATTGTAGGAGGCAGCATGATTTTGTGATTTCCTCCAGATCCATTCAGTAGCATGTGCTTAGGAAAAAAAGAAGCAAGAAAACACAAATATTGTGGTAGCCATCTTCTCATCCCAACTTGGAGCATAACTGGACTCACCAGCTCCAAAGAATAAAATAAGTACTACCCATCTACTAGATGGCCCTGAGATAAGGACAAAGCACAATTATTATCTGCATTATCCTATGTAAGAAAGAATAAATTGAATAGATCAAATGGAACTTCATTGATATACTAATATCTTATTTCACAGTTGTGCCTCTCCCAGTAGGAAGTTGTTGTTTTTTTTCATTTTTCAAAAACTGGCCTAAATTTTTTAAAAAGCAATTTAGCAACGGATATGAACAATGTTAAATGGTCCACAAAAAGAAATAGATTAGGGATTGAAAAATCTAGCAAAATAAGAAACAGTTAGCAGAATGATTTCAGAAAGACCTGAAGAAACTTACACAATACTAAATGAAATGAGTAGAGTCAAGAGAACATTGTACACAGCAATAACAAGATTATACATTGCTCAATTCTGATGGACATTCTCTTTATGATTCAGGCCAATTCTAATAGACTTGTGATGGAGGGAGCCATCTGCATCCTGGAAGAGAACTATAGGGATTGAATATAGATCACAATATAGTATTTTCACCCTTTTTGTTGTTGTTTGCTTGCTTTTTGCTTTCTTTTTCATTTTTTTTCCTTTTTTGATCTGCTTTTTCTTGTGCAGCATAATAAATGTAGAAATATGTATAGAAGAATTGCAAAAAAGAAAAATCTATCAAAATCATGACCCATTCTGGGTTGCACTGTCAAAAATCAATGAAACCAGATACTATCCACCTTCAGAGAAACAGATGGTCTTATATGTATGTATGTGTATATATATGTGTGTGTATATGTTTATAGATAATTATGTATATATATATGTATATACATATGTGTATATATGCACATATATTTTTATATATCTGAACTTAATTGTAGTCTTCTTTATGGAATAGAGAGGGACTGAAAAGAAAAGTTAAAAGTGCACAGCAGAGAACAAGAAAAAATTTAGACGGAAATAAAGAAAAGCTGGACAGCTTTGAAAACAATGTGTGATATTTATTATAATAGCCTTTCTTGAAATGGAAATTTATTGCTTTATATGAAATCCTCTCATGTTCTTCGGTGTACATGGCATTTTTTTTCTTTTCTTGTACTTGTTTAAAATAAATTTTAAAACTTTAAAAAAAATTTAACCATCCAATTTACCAAATGTGTTCAAGATGGACCTAGACAGTCCATTGTGAAGATAATTTAAGGTATAGGCCCCTAAGGATGGGATAACTTGCACAGAGCAAGTCAGGCATGTTCCCAGGATATTAGGATGATTTCCCCAGGGTATCATTCCAGTACTGTTCCCTTATTTCCCTGTGGAAAGATGCAAAAAGGTCATTTAGCCAGATGCTTGATTACCTTCTGTGCAAAGTTTACTTAAGGATGGAGTCCAGGCCAGATATCTCTTTACTTCTTACCAGGGTAAACTCTGAACTTTTCCATGTCCCCAAGAACTTCTTCAACTTTAAAGATGGATGGAGTTCACTCTGGAATTCAGACCTCAAAAATAACATGGATCCCTGCAGCTTTTTCCTCTGACTGAATGGCTTCTCCCAGAACCTCTATTTAAGGAGCCTAAGCTATTCTCATCAGCCTGTACTCCCAATATTCCCATCTATCAGCCCAATACTTTCTCCTCACCTTTCCCTTTTCTCTGCTTCTTTTCATATGTTGTGTCCCTCAATAAACTGCAAAGTTCTTGAGAACAGAGACTGCTTGTATATACAAATTCCCAGTGCTTAGCATAGTGTCTTGAACATCAGAAAAGTTTTTTAAAAACTTGACTGAACAGCAGCGTTTTGTACATTGTAAGCACATGAAAAATGCTTTCATTCATTCATTCATTCAGTCTCTCATTTATTAATCTATTTATTTTAAAGTAATCCTATTTCTGATTTTTTTCTTTACCTTTAATAGAGGTGTGTCCCTTTCAAATTTCCAACAATTTGCAGGTGGTAAGGTAAAATTTTTTATCTTACAGAGACTAAGTACAAGAGAGTCCTATTTCAGATTCCATTTTTACCATGCATGAAAGTGAGCTCCTTTCAGAGAATTGACTAAATCGTCCTATACTTAGTAAAAGATGAAAAAGAGGAGAACAACTCATTTGGGACAGTGGATAGAGTATCACTGGTACAGTGGATAGAGTGCCAAGTCTAGAATCAGGAAAACCTGAATTCAAATTTAACCTGACACACTTTTTACATGTGTGACCCTGGAAAAGTCTCTTAACCCTGTTTGCCTCAGTTTCCTCATTTGTAAAATAAACTGGAGAAAAAAATATCAAACTATTCAGCATTTTTGCCAAGAAAACCTCAAATGGGGTGACAGAGTCATATACAACTGGAAAACAAACGAACGTAGACTTCTGTGTTACCCTTCTGTTTTCTTCTGTGTATTTGTAATACTTTTTTGGATGCCCTTTTCTCTATTTTTCTTTACTCTTTGTTATTTTGCATCATTCTCCTACTTACCAATTCTTCTGCCCTTAATGGAGGCCTTCCCTTGTAAACAGAGTCAAGCAAAACAAATCAATACATTGGTCTTATCTGTAAATGCATTTCTTTCTGTTTAATCTCTTCAGTGCTGAGGATGTTATTCACTGCTCATAATCAATCATTTAAATTTATGATGGATCAGTGTGTTGGTATATTTTTTCAAGTTTTTTCCCTGCTTACTTTACTTTCCACAAGTTCACACAAGCCTTTCCAGGTTTCTCTAAATCTATTAGATTCATCATCTCTCATGGCACAATAAGATTTCATTACATTCATATGGTAAAATTTGTGCAGCCATTTTCTATTTGAAGTCACTTACTTTGTTTAGATTTCTTTGCTACAAGAAAAAGTGAAACTACAATTATTTTTTACATATATATATGTCCCAGGGTGCCATATCTTGGGAAGGACCTTATCAAAAGGACTCTTTTCTAGAGGAAAGTGCCTAAGATAACATAAAAACACGTAAGAACATAAAATGTTAAGTTCTTTATCAGTTCTTTCTCTGGATAGGGATATCTCTATAGGTTCTTTGTGATTGGAATACTTGTAATACTCAAAATAACTTAGTCATTCAAAGTTTTTCTTAGAATAGTATTGTTGCTACTCTATACAATGTTCTCCTTCATTTCTTTCTTTTTTTTTCTTCTATTTTTTTTTCTGAGGCTGGGGTTAAGTGACTTGCCCAGGATGACATAGCAAGGAAGTGTTATTAAGTGTCTGAGACCAGATTTAAACTCAGGTCCTCCTGAATTCAGGGCTGGTGCTCTATCTACTATGCCACCTAGCTGCCCCCTATGTCTTAATTATTTCATATATTTCCATATTTTTTCTAAAATCAACCAGCTCATTATTTATTATAATACAATAGTTTTACATCACAATAATACACTACAACTTGTTTAGCCATTCCCCAATTGAGGGTCATCCTTTCAGTTCCTTTGCCACCACAAAGAGAGTTGCTATAAATGTTTTAGAATATATATTATTTTTATTTTTCTCTAATACTCTTAGGAAACAGACCTAACAGTGGTATTGCTAGGTCAAAGCTTATACAGTTATATAACATTTTGGGCATAATTCCAAATTGCTCTCCAAAATGGTTGAATCATTACACAGTTCTACCAATAGTGAATTAGTGTCCTGATTTTTCTACACCCCTTCAACAATTGTAATTTTCTTCTTCTATCATTTTAGCCAATCTGATAGTTGTACAATGGTACAATAGTTGTTTTAATTTGCATTTCTCTAATCAATAATGATTTAAATCGTTTTTTTCATGAAACTGTATTTTTTCTTTAAAAAACTGCCTCTTCATATCCTTTGACCATTTATCAATTGAGAAAAGGAAATTAAAACAACCCTGAGGCTTCTCATCTCATTGCAAATGGACAAGGATAACAAAATATAGGAATGGTCTATGTTGGAAGTGTGGCAAGAAAGGCACCTTAGCATGTTGCTGATGGAGCTGTGAATCAGTGAAACCATTTTGGAAAGCAATTTGGAATTATACAAATAAGGAGACTAAAATATTATAGCCTTTGACCAAAAAAGTCCATATTCAGCTTATTCCCTAAAGAGATTATTGATATAAAGAAAGGTCTTATAAATACAAGAATATTTTCAAGTAGCACCTTTGTGTGATAGAAAATAATTACAAAGAAAGTGGATGCCCATCAATTGAGGAATGGCTAAATAAATTGTGGCATATGAATACAACAGAACTATTATCACACTATAAGAATGATAAATGTGAGAAAGAGAGAAGCATGGAAAGAGCTATATGAACTGATGCACAATGAAGAAAACAACATATATGATGGTTACAACGATATAAATTAAAAGAACAACCATTTAAAAATCAAAAGTCAATGTTTCAAAACTATGAAAAAATAAGCATGGTTAAAAAGAAGAAATATGAGAAGATACCATCATCCCACACTTTTGCAGTGGTGGGAGGTCCATAAGTTTTGGACATTGCACATATATTCAGAGTTTTAAAAATTTGTTGTTATCTATGCTGATTTATTTCCTCTTCTTTTTCCATTTGTCATTTAAAATATATTTTTATTATATAGGATGGTTCTCTGGGAGGAAAGGAGAAGAATTCTGGGGAAAATTATGGTTCTTAAAAAATAAATCAAGATGGTACAAATCTTTAGTGGTACATTATCATTCAATAAGATGTCCATTATTATCACTACAGCAAATCAAAATGATGTTGATAACAAGAATTTAAAAAATGATCTCTTCTTTAAATCTTCTACAAAACATCCTTCTTCCTTTTTAAAATTTTTTTTATTATTTTTTCTTCTTTTTCCTTTTAAATAAAGAAATCGGTATAATGCCTATTTATCTCCAGTCTTGAGAAGTTCAGAGTTGGGGAGGTGGAGGACAGAAATGGAGTTATTCCTCACTGGGCAATTTGCTAAAGTAGTTGGCAGGGAAAAGGAATTACAAAAAGAAAAGTTATAGAAAACCCAAGAAAGACAATCACATTAGCTATTCTGGTCTATTCTTCTATTCTTTTCCCTTATTGAAAACCCATGGTCCTATTCTTATATTTGATATATTTCCCCTTCATTATATGAATAATTATGGATGAGAGAGAGAAGGTGAAGTAATTCAATGCATCCTCATTCCAGAAGACTTTTATGAAAATCTTTTCACAATGACAAATAGAAACTGATTAAATAGGTGACCTCTTGAATCTTTTGCCACATGAAATGTTTTAAAAGCCAAAGGGTATGAGAATTACTGATCTATGTTCCAGATAAATATAAAACCAAAAATCAATACAACATATAATAGGGATAAACTAAAACCCTTTCTTATAATCAGGGGTAAACCAAGGATGTCCATTATCACTACTACACTGATCTAATATAAGAAATGCTAACTATAGAAATAAGACAAGAAACAGAAATTGAGAGAATAATTCTGGGTAAAGAAAAAACAAACATGTGGAATAATACTTGGCCCAGCCCTTAGGGCCTGAGTTCAGGTCCCAGCATAGAGGAACAGTGCTGTTTTCTGTGGTACATAACCTTCCTGCCCTGGCACAGTACCTGTGACATTTCTCAATTGCAGAACAGGGGGAAAGCACTGAGTCTTGGCACAATAGAGCAATCCCTATCCCCCAACAAAAGGGCAGCCCAGCATTAGACACTAGAATAGAGACTAGTAGGGATGAGGGTACAAAAGAGCAGGCAGTAGAATGGTCACTGGCATGAGTAGTAGCAAAGACAATTCCAGAATAGCTCTTTGCTTACTATATTCAGGAATTTATGCAGTTCTCCACTTTGCTCCAAAATATTAGCCTGCAGTCATGGGACAAGCCTTTTCAGGGAAGGCTTGAAGGTCTAAGGGGTAGTATTATTGGGACTGTGCTTGTTGTCTGGGAGAAAGAAAGAAATATGTCTCTACAGAATACAGTACACCCTCTACAGGGAGTTCTAAAAGGGAAAAGATTTCATCTTCTTAACCATGTTGCTCCCAAGGAACAGAAGTTGCTGGATGGTGAGCCAAGGAATACAGTGGGTGATGATGTCCAGTGATTCTCAGTGTTGACCCTGACACTCATACTGGTTACATTCAAGAAGGTAATGATCTCATAGATACTTTTCTATAGATAAGATGCCTGATGTCTGATGCAGCTGTGACACAGCCACTGTGACAGCAGTATGACCATCTGTGGGTAGTCCTGATAGTCCTGTTGGTGTGCCCACTTATCATCTCTGCTTTATATCAGGAGATCAACTGTATGGCATCACCCACAGCTTGAACCAACAAGCTCATTAGAATCTGGTGCTTGGGAAGGCAAATCCTGAAACTTCTGCTCTTTGTTCTCCTGTTCATTCCAACACTCCTTGAGGGGGCTGTTTTCTTGCTTGTTGTGGTGATGGGTGGTGATTTTTCTCATTATTTTTTTCTTTTCCTCTTTGCACTGTTGTCTAAGTCAGATTTCTAGCATCCCCCAAATTAAAGTTGCCCAGTAATTGCCCAAAGCTATCTAAGAGGCAGAGTTTCTTAAATTTTTTCCACTCACAACCCTGAGAAATTTTTTTTGAGAAATTTTTCTTTGCCTGAAAAAATTTTATATGGCCCCATAGGTACATAAATCAAACATTAATGATAACAAATTATAATTTTACAACCCCTACATTCAGTTATATGACTCTACATGGGTCTTAAACTACAGTTTAAGAAGTTGATTTCTAGGATACTTTTTGGACCTTGCCTCCCATGGGCTGAGATGTGGGAGAAACAGAATTTGCTATATAAATTAGGCTTTTCCTTTTGTTAAGACCTAGGTGTATCTGTGGTGTCTGGCTATGTATGTCCTCTTTACTCTTATCTCTATTAATGAAAAAGTAGGAAGGAGAAGTTTTTTGTTTAATCAAAAACTATCTCTTAGGCAGCCTGGTGAGGAAAGGGTAGATGAGGGCACAAAGCCTGAAACTTTTTTCTCTAATTCCTTCCTCCCCTACCCACTCCTTTGCTCAATCCTGAAACTGGGATCAAGATGGGGAGGGAAAAGACAAGTAGGGAGCAAAGAGAAGAATACACTCAGGTATTAGCCCTAGTCATACTACAGATTACAATTCAGGTTCCATCTAGGAAGAAAAGATGCTCCTGAACTCTATTTAAAGATTGTCTGCTCCTTTTTATGAGTTCTACAAGGTTGTTAGTAAAAATAAAATAAAATCAAGGTTGGTTCGATATTGGCCCTGGGTGATTTTTATAAATCACCAATGCCTGAAAAAGAAAGATTTCAGCATTTGTGCCCTGAGGAGTTCCACCCCCCTGAGTCTTTACTGCTGCATGCATTTTAAATTATACATAGTAAAAATGCACTTGTCTGAGATCAACCACATATGTTTATGTGAAAACAATCAAGATTTAAAAAAAAAAAAAAAAAAAACAGAACGGAATAGAAAGGTTTTCTTTAGAAATAAAAGACATAGATTCAGGAGGAAGAAGTGTGGAAGAAATAACTTTTGCTGAGGCTTCTCCAAGGACCCTGCTGATGCAGGCAGCCTTTCTTTGTTATACCATAGGACTCTGAAGCCAGCCAAGAGTGTCCTCTCAGTTTCTTTGGTACAACTCCCAAATCATCTCCTTCTCCTCCTTCTCAATCTCTTTGTGTCCCTCAAATTTCCTACTGGGCTAATTAAAACTCGCCACAGTCTCCTGGTCTTGGCTAGGAAACTCAGCAGACTTCAAGTCCCTAAAAACTTAGTTAAGCATCTACCTATACCTTTTGACCTTGGATCATGAGTTAAAGATCAGGGAAGAGAATAACCAAAGCAGAAGGCATAGTACATTGCAAAGGAATAGAAACTTTTCTCAAATTTTAATAAGATCAAGCAACTAAGATTTAGGTCATTAATGTAACATCCTGGTGGCTTGAGAGCAAATCTGCCTATAAGAAGCTGAGTCTCCCCATTTTCCACCACTGCTTCTGCTTGATTTCAGCATCACATACATCATACAGATCATAGAAAGAATAGAACAAGACCAAAAAAGAATCCAAAGGTGTACTAAACACACACACACACACACACACACACACACACACACACACACACTCCAAAATTTTGAAATAATAGCAATCAAAGAGGTTAAAACCCTGAATGCATTAAGGTTTGTGAAAAATGTTGAAGAAAACAAGAGCTTTTTTTAAAGGACAAGAAAAACAATAGAAATAGGTACATTGTTTAATGAAATTTTTATAATTATAGTAACCAGATACTGAATGCAGACCTATATCCAATTTACTTCTACCTTTTCCATTAAGGAATGTGATATTCACAGGATCATTAACTTAGAACTAAAAAGGAATTAATAAAATATCTAATCTTCTACTCTAATTTCAGAGGAAAGTATTAGGCCCATAAGTGAAATGACTTGCCAAAGATCACCTAGTTAAAAATCAATGGCAGAGCCAATAATTGAACTGAGATCCTCTGACATCAAATGCAACATTTCTTCTACCTACTGGAAACAATTCAATAAAACATAATGGCTTCTTCAGACATTGAATGTTCCAGAAAGAGATATCAGACAGTGCTGTATCTTAAAGGGGAAGCTCCTAGAGGGAAGGTATGATTCCAGGGTTTTTAAATATACATACATCCATCTAGAAAGAGCTCAGAAGTGATCTGATATAGGACTCCAGCTTCTGTCCTCAAGGTCATCATTTTATTTTAACTAGTGGATGGTTGAAGTTAAGGCATAAAAAATGAAATAAAAAGCTACTATGATAAATGACGGCATCAATATTTAAAACTTTCAAATTCCTGAAATATTGGATTGAAATGAATACGATGGGATTAAATGAGGATAATGATAAATTTCTATATTTACATTCAAAATGGAAGACTCTAGACTAGAAGGCCAGGAAGGCTTGCTTTGGATTCCAATTCTCCACAAACCACAGGACATCAGAAGTATCCCTATACCTCACTTACCTTCATTTTCTCAGCTATAAGAGAGGGAATTGGACTTAATGATTTCTAATATCCCTTCCTAGATTTGATCTTTGATCCTAAAGATGTTTTGTCTAATCAAACTTTGAGAAAGGTATAATGTGGTAGTATTATTATGTGCTTTAAAAAAACAAAAAAAAAAAAAAAAAAAAAAACTTTGAATCTTAGTGTCCCATAAACTTCCTATAGGAGGTTTGTTATATAGATGCTAAGTTTGCTAACACAAATGGAAGTTGTATTTCAGGAAATATAGTATCTATATCCTGGTACTAGACCCATACTGATTTATGTTAATCAGATCACATCTGGAGCATCATGTTGAATTCTCCATTTTAGAAGGGATGTTGAAAAACTGGAATGAATCCAGAAGAAACCAAGCAGGGAGGAAATTGAGGTCATTTCATAAGAGGAGCAGATCTAGAGATGTTTAGCTGTTGAAGAGACTTAGAAGGGCCCCAAAAAGCATTCATGCATCATAGAAAATTGGATGAGAGGTTCTCTAAAACAGAGTTTCTTAAACTTTTTCTACTCCTAACCCCTTTTCACCCAAGAAATTTTTATGCAACCCCAGACATATAAGTATATAAAATTGATATATAAATCAAATACTGATAATAAATCATAATTTCATGACCCTCCCACATTCATTTACATGACCCCATGGGAGGTCATGATCCACAATTTAAGAAGATTTATTCCAAAGTCCCCTCAAATTCTAAGACATGATAATTTTATGACTCCCAAAGTTCAACAGGATTAACTCCAAAGGGCTTATGTTACAAACCTATGAGAAAATGTTTCTTCTCTGGTGGCATATTTCTTACCACCTGCCTGAAGAATCAGAAAAGGACCCAGGAATGCATCTTGTTTCTACTAAGTTTATACTGAGCTGTTTTGTTTTGTTTTTCCAAAGGATAAATGTATTTTGTAGAGAAATAGATTGTACAGTAATGAAAAGGGGGAGAGGGCACACTTCTCAGGGCCCATATTTTATTTAAAGAGGCCATGATTTGACAACCCCAGGTAGAATACGTAATTATGACATAAGAATTGAGTTTAGGTGTTTCTGATGGTCCTTTGGATGATTGCTTCCATAACTTATGGAGACAGCCAAGCGTTTGTATTCAAGTGATCACATAAATTAATATCCATATGTGAAAATGATTTGCTGAGAGCAAAGGCTGTTTTAAAAATACATTCTCTGTAATGTTCCATTGTCTGTAATGTCCTCTTCCCCTCAAAGAAAAACACTTATATGTTTCACTGTGTCTGAAAAGCTACTGTAATATTTCATATACGTTCTCAAGTGAAATAAAGCATTTAAAAGGTTACCTCTTTAAAGTGGTTAAGATACGTATGTTGTTTTCAGCCATAATGTCTTTAGGGGAGGATGGAGCACACTGATAAAAACAGTCCATGCTTTATAATTTAATGTGTGGCTCCTCAAGGGACTGCTTTGACCCAAAGCTCTAATTATACGTGCAGTGGTAAAGTTTTGTTACTTTTCATGCTTTCCAAAAGCTTTCTTTTGCTACAAAACAAGAGATGGAATTATTTGTTTATTTCTACTAAATCTCCAGCACCACAGTGAAAACATTACCAACCTCAACAAACACATATTGTGAAAGTAGCCCATCTGCTCTGTTTAGCACCTGGGATACAAAGGGGTATAAGAATCTTATTTCTACCCTGGAGGGACTTAAAATCTAGCTGGAAAGACAAAACCAACATGGAGAAAAATAAATAATCATGCCAGGTACCATATGTTAGCTTAGAGCAAGGACAAGGATAAGTGCTATAGATGACAAAAGAAACAAATAGAAGAATAAGGGAACCCCCAAACCACCTAAGGTATCTGCATTTATTTCAACTCGACCCTATCCAGCTATTCAGCAGAAAGAAAGAGAAAGGACTATGTTTCTAGGCCCAGCACTTCTAGGACATCTAAGATATGGGATTGGGTATTTGGAAGCAAACAATTATTCCAATGCTATAGGGAAGGCCCCATAAAGAAGCCCCCCCCCCCCCAACAACACAGACTAACACCTCTTGTTTGGGCAATTTATAGGCTTAAGAGAGATGCCAGGGGCCTAGAGAAATTAAGGGAACTTTACAAAGCCTATATTTGTCAGAGGTGGGACTTCAGATATACCTGATTTTGAGCACAGCTCTCTTATCTACCATGCTATCCCAGCCTGGAACATAGAACCTCGTGGAATTTAATTTAAAATAGAGTTCACATTCCTTCTATACTCAAAAGTCTAAAATTTAAAAAGCACAACCAATTTGTTGTTGAATTTGTCATTCTTGCATGGTCTTCTCCTGATAGGCTGTAGACAGATTACTAGAGACAACACTCATCTTGGTCTTGGATGGACTTGTAACTTTCACAGGTGATAAATGCCAAGTATGAATGGAAGAGAAAATTAAAACTCTTGTGGAAGGAAGTACTGTCTTTTATTTCATAATAGCTGAATAAGATGAGTCAAACAGCTTCATTTCAGACTTGTCAGAGTCATATATTTGAGATCTTAACTTTTATTTTTCTTTCTTTCTCCTTTTCCTTCTTTTTGGAAAATAGGTCTACTATCTTGCTTAGTCTGGAAGTACAGTGGCCCTTCATGGTCCCAATCCCACTATTCATCAGAAGGGAAATTTTGAATTTCTCCCATTTCAGCCAGGGCACATGAGCCTAAGTGTCCTTCTCTACCCTCACCTACAAAGGATTTACCACATTGATTCTAGATCTAAATCTGCTTTAGTCCAGGGATATTCTGGTAAATGTGTAACAACTTGCTCTTTTTAAAAATATATACAATACACTTTTAAGTTTAATTGCACTATTAATATTGTCTCCCTTACTTTCTTAATCTAAATTATCAATCAAATCAAGTTCTGATTTTTAGCATTTGCTAATTTTTGAGATGTAAATGCTCACAATTAAAATTTAACAATCAGGTTTCACAGCATGTCCAAGCTGGCTTCAACTCATTCCTATCTTTAGCCCACTATAGCTCAAGTGACCCCTCAGCTTGACCCCTCAGCACCCCTAACAGTTGGGATTATAGGCTTTATTGTCCCAGAAGGTCCTGACTTGCAGGTTCAAACTTCCATCCAAAGGGTTATGTATGAGTTTCAAAGAGTTTTAGTTATTTTTTTCCTTATCCGACTCACTAGTCCTCATGTACATTAGACCACCCTCATGACCCAAATTCTCCCAAACTCTCCCACTTTTATGTTTTGTCATTCACTTTGACCTTGTACCAGAAATTCACACATTAGGAAAGGCAGAAGAATCCAGAGTACAAGTAAGTAGTCAAAATGTATGAAGTTTTCCAAAGAGAAACACAAATTATTAATGCCCATAAAAAAGCATCCTAAATAGCTAATCAGAAGATAAAACCCAAGTAAAATAATTATGAAGTGTCTCTTCACCTCCCTTCACAAAGATAGTAAAAGATGGAAAAATTTTAGCCCACTGAACAATCACAGTAATCCAGTGTTAGGGGAACTAGCCATGAGGTCAATTCAACAAACGTTTAGAACAACCTGCTATGTAAAAGACACCATGTTAGATGTTAGATAAGGATAATACAAAGATAACTACTGCCCTCAAAATCCATATTCTATGTTTTACATTTTATATTATGTAAAAAGATGAGTACTCTATACCTGATATGCATTTCTATACTGAGGACTTTTTTGAAAGGAATGATGCCAGTTGTAGTCCTTTTAAGAAACTAGTCCTTTCAGATTGATTTATTCCTTTCTGATTCCTAACCCCCCCCCCCAGCTGATGCATTATCAATTCAAGAAGCTAGACCTTTGATTCACAAATTCTGGTCAAAAGCACCCCTTTGAATTCCAATAGGAGATCTGGGCTCTCCCAGCTCCCATGGGATCTGAGCCAACTTGGGGTTCCACCCACGGGCCCCTTTAGCTAAATCTCTCATTATAGAAGAGCCAAGCTGGAGTCCTCTCTTTGCAAAGGTTCCAAACATGCCAGCCTTACGCCTGGCATGCCAAGGATCTCTGCCCACTAGAACACTGTTTCTGGTGCCCTCTTATCCCTACCTTCAACTTTTACTAACTAGACTTTAACCTTACTTCCAAACCCCAAAGTAAATCTCTTTTATCAATCTAGGTTTTCAGGTCTATAAATTCCTTTACAGGGGACTCTTGCACCACTACTAAACCTCATTTAACTGCCTATTCTTGCCCTGAATCCAAAGGGGTTGCAGGGGAGTTCCATATGACTCTTTGTACCCTGAACCTGCTACTAGACCTCAATTTCATTTGGGTATCCCAAATATATACCTCATCAGGACCTTATCAATCTTGGGCGGGGGGGAAATCTTATTCATAAGCTGTCCTGAAACTTCATTGAAGAGATTTTCCCTAGAACTCCATGGTGGGAGGCAATGAATCACAAGAGAGAGTTCAAGAAAAGCCTAATCCTTCTTCTTTGGCATCAGACTCATCCAGGACTATACCCAGTTTATTTGAATCTTTACAGGAGAAGATTACTCACTGAGCCACAAAGTTGCAAAAATTGTTTATATAGTTTGATCCATGGATCTCATTAATAGATTTATACCATTCCTTCCATCTCACAAGAAACATGTCAGCAAGAAAAAAACTTCAACTGTACAAAAAATATTCCTACTAGCACTATTTTTAATAATATTTTATTTTTCCAAATATATGCAAAGATATTTTCAGCATTCACCTTTCATTTTTCTTCCTCTCTTCCCTCCTCCCCAAGATAGCAAGCAATCTGATATAGTTAAACATTCACAATTTTTCTAAACACATTTCCATAGTCATCATGCTGTGTAAGAATAATCAAATCAAAAGGGGAAAAAAAATATGAGAAAGAAAAAAAAAAACATGCAAACCAACAAAAAAAGGTGAAAATACTTATGCCTTAACACCAGCCCTGAAGTCAGGAGGACCTGAATTCAAATTTGATTTCAGAGACTTAACACTTCCTAGTTGTATGATCCTGGGCAAGTCCCCAACTGCCTCAGAAAAAAAAGAAAGAAAGAAGGAAAGAAGGAAGAAAAGAAAGAAGAAAAAATTACTATGTCTTAATCCACATTCAGTCTCCATAATTCTCTCTTTAGTACTATTTTTATTATAGTATTTCATTTTTCCAAATATATGCAAAGGTAGTTTTCAACATTCACCTTTGCAAAACCTTCTGTTCCAAACTTTTCTTTTTCTCCTCTTCTTCCTCTCTCCCCAAAACAACACACAATCTGATATTGGTTAAACATGAAGCACTATTTTTAATAACAAAAAATTGGTGCTTGAACAATAGTTGGGGGATATATGAACAAATTGTGATATATGAATGTGATAGAATATTAATGTACAAGGAATGACAATGCAAAGAATTAAAAGAAATATGGGATGAAATGAGTCAGAGTAAAAAAAAAAAAGCAGGCAACACTACATATAGTAGCTACATTTATATAAATGAAAACAATTTAAAAAGCAACAAATCTCTGATTAAGAACAAAGGACAACATTGGTTCTACTTTATTAAAGTACATGCTCTTCTTTTAACAAACAACAAAGAATTACAATGTGAAATCAAATATACTATTATTTGTAACCACTCTTAAAATTTTTTTCTTTTAATTTAAACAGGCTCTCCAAAACAAACACCCAAATAACCAACATCTCTACAAAGCATAATTCCTTAAAACAGATAAAACTAAAAGTATCTAGGACAGATACCACTTTCCATTTTTATTTTATGTAAATAAACAGAAATGAAAAGGGGGCTCAATCACATGCTGTTTTGACTAAGTATTTGGAGAAACTGTTATGTTCTTGAAGGAGATAACTGTTACTTAAATGAAATTTGTATTCCATGTTGAAACAAAATGTATTAGTTTGGGGAGGGGGGGGTTGTTGTTTTTTTAAAGAGATAGGTTCCTTGAGCACTAATAGTATATAGGTTTTCTCAACCTGCTTCCAACCTATCTCTTCCAACTACCCTACATACATCCTTTTCAGTTAGATCAGCAGATTTGCTATTCTCTGTAGATCCCATTCAATTTCTCATCTCTACCTCCAAAATACTCTCACTCCACCTCTGCCTCTTGGAATTTCTTGATTTCTTCAAGGCTCAACTAAAACTCACCTGTTTTGAACAAGGCTTTTTTTTTTAATCTCCCTAAATTAGAATCACCCTCTTTCCCTTACCCCCATCCCTTCAACTTCCAGGAAAAGGAAGAACAAGAAGAACAAGAACAAGAAGAAGAAGTAAAAAAGATTGCACCCCAAAAAATTTGCATTTAGTTTCTTATGTCAACCAGTGGGATATCAAAATTTCAATGGGAAAATTGCATTGTGAAAAGGATAACTTTAGTGTGAAGGATAAGGAAAGAACATCTTTCTTTGTGCTCAGAGAAACAGGTACCCTTTCCCTTTAGTGTTCTCTGAGACTTAGGAACACAACTAACTCCAGTTTTCCATTTTGTAATTCTTTCATAAAGTAAAAAAAAAAAAAAAAAAAAAAAAAAAAAAGAGAGAGAATCTAAAATAGCACAATACATAACCTCTCCTAGTCATCCCAGGAAAAACAATTTTCATATTGAAAATTTCTACTTTCTCTTGTAGCTAAGGACAGAAAAAAAAAAAAAAAAAAACATTTTTGAAAGGTAGGACTGTGTCCTCCAAACACTTACTTGTAATTCCTTATTACCAATATTTTTCTTTTACAATATGATAAATGTGGAAATAAGTTTTGTGTGATTGCACATGTATAACCTACATTGAATTGCTTACCATCTCAGGGATTTTTTTAAATGAATGTTAAAAAATAATTTTTTTGTGTAATTGGGAAAAATAAAATATTTTAAAAGACCAATATTGTGCTATTTCTCTCCGATGATTGATATTCTAATGTAGGAAATGGGAATAAACATTATTTCCACTAAGAAAGTACAACAAAATGTATAAGAAAGTAG
Source organism: Sminthopsis crassicaudata (assembly GCF_048593235.1). Lineage (NCBI taxonomy): Eukaryota > Metazoa > Chordata > Mammalia > Dasyuromorphia > Dasyuridae > Sminthopsis > Sminthopsis crassicaudata. Next base: position 275,943,498 of record NC_133619.1, on the reverse strand, counting down.
CACCTAGGACTCAGTGAGTCCCTTTCTTCCCATAAGGAATCAAATAAATTCATTCAGTTCTGAGTAAGTCTGATACCAAAGAGGGAATGTTTTGTTTTGTTTTTTTAAATCCTCTTAGCCACCCTGAAGTCTCAAGGAAAATTCCTTAAATGAACCTTCAATATAAGTCATAACTAGGGTTTCCCTAAAAAAGATTGACAGGTCCTTTAAAAAAAAAGTTTTCAATATCCAAAGTGTGTGTGTGTGTGTGTGTGTGTGTGTGAGAGAGAGAGAGAGAGAGAGAGAGAGATAGGATAGCTATTTCCTCTGCCACAAAAGCAATTATAAAAACACAAGACTCACAAGTTTGCATCTAGCTTTTTCACCTATTCTACTCTCCCATGAGGTGAAAGACAACTCTGCAGAAACTTGAGATATTTCACTTTCACCTTTGACCTGGAATAAATGTATAACTCCAATCTCTGTACAATACTGGGCATGGCTTGGGCTTTCTTAACTCTTTCAATTTCTATAACCTTCTATTATTTCAGAAATGAAGAACTCAAGAGATTGGGAGTTCCAAAACTTAGCACTTTTTCATCATTGAGAGCTGATCTCCATCACAACTTCCTGGAGAAGGTGACTAATAATTAGATGCTTTAAGAGAAAAGAAGAGGAAACCCCAAGCCATGCTTTGATTGGTTTCATATGTCTCCAGCATTACCTGTGTTGCAATGAATTGGAAAGAGAGTGTGTTGTTCTTTTTATTTCTTTGCCAATCAGTTAAGAAACTGATTTCAGAACATCCACTATGGACTAGGCACAGGACTAGTCATTGTAAGAAACAAAAAGAAGCAGAAGACTAGGTCTCTGCCTTTAAAACCTGAGGGTCATAACACATAAAAAGCAATTGTTGGCACAATGGACAGAGCACTATACATGGAATCAGAAAGATTTGAGTTCAAATTTGACCTTAGAAATTTACTAATTTTTTAAATCTAGGCAAGTCACTTAACTTCTGTCTGTTTCCTTAACTGCAATAGGTGATAATAGCAAAACATACCTCACAGAATTGTTGTATCAAATGAACTTATATTAATAAAAGCACCTAGTGCTATTCCTCAAATAGCAGGTGCTATAGAAATGTTTATTCCTTCCCCCTTACTTATGCCATCCCTTTTTAAGAGAGATATCAGGACCAGGATCTCTATGTAATAAGAAATAAAGGGAAGTACTTAGCCAACATTTTCTCTTTTTTAAATTTATTTTCTCCACTTACATGTAAAAACTTTTTTGTTACATGTAGACATTCATTTTTTATATATTTACATATGAATCATGTTCGGAGAGAAAAAATCAGACAAAAGAGGAAAACCATAGGGAGGCAGGGAAGGTGAAAATAGTATGTGCTAATCTATATTCAGTCTCCATGGCTTTTTCTCTGTATGCAAATGGCATTTTCCATTCAAAGTTTATTGGGATTGCCTTGGATTATTGAACTGCTTAGAAGAACCAAATCTATCATAGTTAATTATCACACAATTCTGATGTTGCTGTGTACAATGTTTTCCTAGTTCTGTTTGCTTCATTCAATCTCAGTTCATGTAAATTTTTTCAAGCCTTTCTAAAATCAGAGCAATAATATTCCATTACTTTCATATACCATAACTTATGAAGCCATTCCCCAATTGATGGGCATCTGCTCATTTTCCAATTTCTTGCCACCACAAAAAGAGCTGTTACAAACATTTTTATACATATGGGTCCTTTTCTCTCTTTTATGACTTCTTTGAGATACAGATATTAGTTTTGTGAGGCAACATCTTCGAAGCAAAGGGTACTTAGCTAGCATCTAAAATATTGAAAACAAAACATAAGATTATGTTATGAACACACAATGGTTTGTTTATATATATTTACCATGTATTAGATATTTACCATCTATGGTTCTTTTTTCATTTGGTGATCTGGTCAGCTCTCATGATTTCAGTCACCATCTCTCTAAAGATAACTCTCAGATCTGTCTATCCAGCTCTAACCTCTCTTCTGAGTTCCAGTCTTACAGCTTCAAATATCTATCTAGACATCTTGAACTATTTGTCCTCTACACATCTTAAACTCAACATGTCCAAAAGTGAACTCATTATGTTCTTCTTTTTAACTTCCCTCTTAACATAAAGGGTACCACATCCTCCCTGTTACCTAACACCTTCATCTTAGGTACATGCTCTACTCATACCTAAACAATTCAAACCCTTATGTTTCAATCTTCATAACATCTCTTGTAAAAAGTCCCTTTCTCAGAATCCAGCCATTCTGGAGAGCAATCTGGAACTATGCCCAAAAAGTTATCAAACTGTGCATACCCCTTGACCCAGCATTGCTGTTATTGTATCATATCCTAGTCATTTCCTAACTTTCCAGTCTTCTTATATCTTTCCCTCCTCCATAAACTATGAAGTCCAATGAAACTGGCCTTCTCACTGTTCCTCAAAAAAAATTTATTTTCACTAGCCATTTCCCATTCCTGGAACTGTCTCCTTCCTCATCTTCATCTCCTGGCTTTCTTTTTGTAAGACACCTTTCCAAGTCTCCCTTAATCTCAATAATCTCCCTCAGATATTATTCCAAATTCCTTGTTTGTGTCTAATTGATTGAATGCTGTCTCTTCCTTTAGATTGTGAGCTCCTTAAGAGAAGGAACTGGCTTTTACTTCTTTGCATCCTTAGTATTAAGTACCTAGCACAAAATGTTTGATAAATACTTGTTGACTGACAGGTCACTATATTCCAGATAGGTGGTAATAAAACTAGAAAAATTCCAAAGAAGAGTAATTAAAATTACTAAGAGCATGTAAAGTAATGTTGGTGTGGCTCTGAAGCCAGCACCCTCTTAGTTCATGCTGTGAGGATGAAATGAAGCATTTATGAGTCACTAAACTTTTAACAACAGAAAAATTTTACTTGCCCTAACCTAACAAGGTTATACTAAAAAGATACAAGGTAATTTAGCTTCTTTTGAGGAGCCCTTCCCATTTTCATCAGGAAAAATATATCTTGCAGTCTATCACCAGCATTAGTTACTCATTGTGGTTTCAGGCACCCACTAAACCTGAGAGTCTCCAACCACATGAGGTTGGGACTTCTAAATGACCTCAAATAAGGAAGCTGGATCAGAAAATCTGGGACCAAGCACATCGCATGGGAAGAGGAAACTGTCACAGTTAGAGAAGTTCCATCTGGAAATCCTTGGTTCCATCAAAGAATGTCATATTTTTTAAATGAAGTCTTCACTATCTGGAAAGCCAGTGCTAGTTGGTAGATTCAAGTTCAGAATGAGAATACACTTTTTTGACATGGACAAGATAGGATTTGTTTTGCTTACCTATATATATTTGTTACAGGTTTGTTTTTCTTTTTTCCTTCTAAATCAGGGAAGCAAAAAATAGAAGATACATTCTTATTAATTGAAAAATCTAGCATCTAGACTCCAAAAGGTACATGAGAAAAACAAAGCCTTCTCAATCCATCTAAGAATACTTTAGAAGACTGGCATGGAATCTCAATCTAAGAACAGAGTCTAGAAAGATAAAATATTAAAACAATACCTGGAGATAGCTCCAGGAATGGGAAATAGCCAGTGAAAATGGATTTTTGTTTGAGGAACAGAGAGAAGGCCAGTTTCATTGGACTGCATTGTTTATGGAGGAGGAAAAGCTGTAAGAAGACTGGAAGTTAGGAAATGGCTAGGATATGACTAGGATATAAAAACCTTTTCAAGCAAACCCAAAAATCTTTTATTTGATCCTGGAGATAATAAAGTGCCACTTGCATTTACTGAATATAGGAATGATTTGGTTAAATTTAAAATATAAAAAAATACTAAACAAAATAAAGAAATATTACGGGATAAGAGAAATCCAAGAGGTAAACTCCACAGGGGGGAAAAAACACACAAAAAGAGGAAGGAAAGAAAAAAAAGAGAAGTTATGATTAACAAACATAACAGTGAACATAAATAGGATGAACTCACCCATAAAATGAAGCAGGATAGCAGAGTGGGGAAAAAAGCAAAATCAAACAAAATATTTATAAGAAACTTAGATTTACACAGAATTAAAAGGAGAAACTGGGATAAAACCTATCATGCTACAAATTGTTTAAAAATTTAGGTATAAAAATTCATGTTTTAAATAAGGTACCAGTCTGGGCAGCTACATGGAGCGCTGGCCCTGGAGTCAGGAGGACCTAAGTTCAAATCCTGTCTCTGAAACTTCACATTTGCTAGTTATGTGATGCTGGGCAAGTTAGTTAATCCCAATTGCCTTGCAAAAACAAAATAAATGAGATAACAATAAATTTTAAAAATAGGTATGGACCAAAAAAAAATACACAAGAAAAAGACTATTGCACATTATATATAATGAAGAAAGGCTAAAAATCATAACCATAAGATCAAGAAAACAACAAAAAATCTCCATTATTGTCAGTATTTGACATAGTTTTAGAAATTCTAACTAACAATAAGACAAAAGAAATCAATTGAAAAATTAAATGAACAAAGACAAGGAGGAGAAAAAGTAATAAGTTTTGAAGATGAGATTAAATTAAACAATTAATATCCTGCTAAATTGCAGGTTATAAACTAAATCCAAAAAAATCACCAAATTTCTAGTATATTGCCTACAACACTTGATGTGAAGAGCTAGAAAGAGAAATTTGATTCAAGATTATTAAGGGAATATTATTAAATGTCAATTAATATTAAATAATTAGATATCTATCTGCCAAGTCACATATAGGAATTATTATGAATACAACTACAAAATGAGAGTCAGAGAGAAAGAGAGAGAAGAGGAAATAAAGACAGAGATAAGATGGTATAGTGGAGAGAGCACCAGATCTGAAGTTAGGAAGACTCACCTTCCTAAATTCAAATCTGGCCTCAGATACATATTAACTGTGTCATTTGATAGGCAAGTCCCTTAATCCTGTTTGCTCCAGTTTCCTCATCTATAAAATGAGTTGGAGAAGGAAATGGAAAATCAGTCTAATATTTTTGCCCTGAAACAAAACAAAATATGAAAACCACCAAATCACAATGGAGTCATAAAGAGTAGGATATGGTTGAACAAAAATAATTTAAAAATTAAAAATGGGGAAATAGGGATGATGGGTCTGTTCGTCAAAAAGATAATATAAAAGGTAAAGGGATCTATGTATACAAAAATATTTGTAGCAGTCCCTTTTGTGGTGGCAAGGAACTGGAAACTGACTGGATGCCCATCAGTTGGGGAATGTTTTAATAAGTTATGGTAAATGTATGTTATAGAATATTATTGTTCTATGAGAAACGATCAGCAGGATGATTTCAGAAAGGCCTGGAGAGACTTATATGAACTGATGCTAAGTAAAGTGAGTAGAACCAAGAGAACATTATACATGGCAACAACAAGATTATGTGATGATCAACTCTGATGGCCTTGGCTCTTGTCAAGAATGAAATGATTCAAAGCAATTCCAATAGATCTGTGAGGAAGAGAGCCATCTGCATCCAGAAAAGAAGACTATGAGAATTGAATATGAACCACAACATAGTATTTTCACCTTTGTTGCTGTTTGCTTGTTTTTTCCCTTTTCTCGTTTTTTTCCTTTGTTTTTTCCTGATTTTTTTCTTGTGCAGCATGATAAATGTAGAAATATGTATAAGAAAAATTGCATGTCTAACATATGAATATATTATTTGCTGTCTAGGGGATGGAGTAGGGGAAGGGAGGGAGAAAAATTTAGAACACAGTTTTTAAAGTGTAAATGTTGAAAACTATTTTTGCAAACACTTTGAAAATAAAAGGCTATTTTTTAAAATGAAGATACTCAAAGGGAAAAAATGAATTTTCCATAAGAACTATATGAATATCTAAAAGAAATAAAGTGAGCCAAAGAAAGAAAAAGTTATCTTCTCTGATCCAATTTTCCCTATAGTACTACCCTGGCATTCATGACCTATAAAATATAGGTGGCCTTCATTGCATCAAGTCCCATGGAGGTAAGTAAGAACTGCCAAGGAATGATTGGATTCCCAGAATATATTTCCATTTGCTTTCAGTCTTTTACCAAATCTAAATGTTCAGTAATCATTACTTGAAAGGAACCAACAAAAATAAACTTAAAGTATTCCATTGTACTTTGCAGATCTTCCATAAAATCTGAAAACTTCAGGCAGGATAATTGGGGAGATTATTTTAAAAATTCACGTACATCCAAAAGTCCATATATGTATTTACTGTTCTTAACAAGGTGAAAGATAATTCATGCTTCATCACTTTCCCTAGTCAGCCTCTTCTGAAGAATAAAGAAGTCATTTGAAGGAATGTATATTTCCCAAAATAAACACCTTCAGAACTGCACATAAAATACTGTAAAATCACTATTAACACAATATCTTAATAAATATATCTTCTGGGGACAAAACTATTTTAAACTGAAGTCTGTTTCATTGTAGAGGGAGTTGAGGAAATTTCTCTCTTCCTGATGGTTCACTGGCAGTGATGGCAGAAGTAGAGGAAATCCTATCTCAGATATCAACTTTAAGAAAGATGGGGCTATGACTGATCCTGGCTGCAGGGAGGGCCAAGCTCCTTGGGTTTGACCAACCTAATCATAAGGAAGTAGGGATCCAGGTTCAGTTATGCACATTGTCTCTAGATAGAAAGTCATTAAGAAAGAAATGTAGCAATTGCTGTCCCCTGTCTCCCACTTTAAAGATAGATGAGCAATTCTTCTTGCCTTAAAGAATCTATCTATGTCTCCTGTATTATTTCTATTTCAGTTAACAAAGTTTTTTCACCAAAATAAATTCTCTTCTTTAATAGGGGTATTGCTGCATGTACACTGAATGCCCAGGAGGTGACTGCTAAGTCAAAGTGATGAGAAATGTTTAAGAAAAGATACTCTAGTAAAAACTTTGAAATTTTTGATAGATGCAAGAAATTCAATGAGAAACTACAATAAGAAACTTTTTCCAGTCCAGAACAAAACACAAGATTAGCCTAAAAACTAAGGGCCATGGGAAAGGGAAAGCAAGCGGCAATGCAAAGTACATTCCAATTATCCACATTAAGACAATCCATGTGGATATATATAACCTATATAGAAAGCACACATTTTACAAATAAAATAATCCTTATTTACATGGAACATATATTCTAAAGATGGAGACAACAAGGACATAAAAAAGTATTTATAGAATAAACATGAAGAAAATATATTAAAATAGTTAATTAGAAGATAATTTTGGTGGCAAGGTACTAGCAATTGCCTTATCTCCAGAAAGGTATTTGAGCTGAGTATTGAAGAAAAAGAGAAATTCTATTAGGCAGAATTGAAAAGGAAATACAATCTAGATATGGAGAATGTCTAATGAAAAGTCAAAGGAAATGAAGTGTCCTGAGTGTAGAATAGTGAGAAGTTCAGTTTTGATGGATTGTATGTATGGGAGCATGGGAAACAGAAAAACATACAATGAAGCTGGAAAGATAGGTTGAGGATGGATTGTGTTTTGCTCTAAAGGCTAAACAACAGAGTTTATGAATTAAAATTTTTAATTAGGCACTTACTGTGTGACAGTTCCTATCCTATACACACTAAGGAAAAAAAAAAAGTTTACATTCTAATAAGGTTTAAATAGAATGGTGATTTGAGAGAATTTTGATTGGTAAAGTCAAAGGGATAGTGAGTGGAGTCATGAAACAATTGATATGTCCTTTCTCAGTAGGGTAGTGCAGATTATTGTTCCCAGGGTAAGGGTGGAAGATGGTGAACAATGGCAGGAGAGCAGTGTGAGATGAATCTGAGTTGAAAAATTAAAGTTCACCAATCAGAAGTCTAAGGCCCCAAGGTAGGAAGTGAAGTGTCTGGCTAAAAGTGGAAGATAGAGTTCAAAAACATGTAGTGGCAACAGGAGCACTGTTAAGTTAGATGTGATTATCAGACCATGGCAAAGCAATAGTTGCCATTTAGTGGTTCAAGAACCCCTAAGGGATTTATACTAGAAATTTTTTAGTAAAGCCTAAAATAATAACCACTCAATTATGTTACAAATATATTTTTCTCTGAAACAAATGTATTGCTCAATTATCTTATAAATGTTTTCCTCTGTGCATGTCTAAAGCATTATATTTCAGGAATTCAAAAGATTTTAGAAATATATGTACAACTTTAATGTTTGTGGAGCAATTATATCAAATTCTGATTGGCTATGAACAGTATTCATCTCAACCTGTCATCAAATTGTTTCCAAATTCCAGATATCAGATATTTATCCTCATTTATATTCTGTACAACACCAACAGAGCTCTCCCATTCCCCTCTGTTATCCTGCAATAATATCTCATCAGTTGTATAATCACATGATCAAGATGTTACAATGTTATGATGAACAGTTTTCATTCTTATGCCATAAATAAAATGCTGGTTGAAAATCATAATCACTATATATGCTCATTAGAAGCTATATTGAACCAACACAGACCGTTACAAACATTCTATAGAAAGAAATCTTATATTAATTCCCATTAAAATGAAGACTTTATGAGAGACTTTAAATGTGAGACTTTAAAACGAACTGAGTGGGAATACTAATTGGTCATTCAGTAAAACTTCTGGGAGAGTATAGTTGGTATGCCAATTGTAAAAGAGAAGAAAGTTACATAGGATGAATTTTTTTTTTGAAACTTAGTTTATTAAATCACCATTTAAAATATAGTAACATACACAATTGAACTTAATGTATTATTTACAACAGTGTCATTAGCTAATAGAAAAGTAAATGTGTCATATCATAACTATTCATTTTCATAAATTGATTAAGTTGTTATAAGCTTAAAAATGAATGAAATATAAGGGAACTTATAAAAATTCTCCTACCATTTCCTACCATATTTGTGTGAGCAAGCATTTTCATTTTATTCTTGTATTAAGTCAAAATACAGGCTTAACCTGAATATAGAACCAGATTTAAGACTGTGTTGTCTGGTGTTGAGCCAAAAATTGCCAACATTTGTTCAAATAAAAAAATCCAACATAAAAAATTAAGTTTATATATAATTATGCTATGTTAAACATTTAAGTTGTGAGTTAATTTATTATGTTTTATACAAGGAAATTTTAAAAATAAATTTATTGTGAACCCTACAGATAATAGATGAGGTTTTGCTGGATTGTGTCTTTTAATTCCTACAGAATGTCCTACACAAAATAGTCATAATCTTATAATTAGCTTTGTAATTTTTATTTAGTTTTCATAATTATAGGTAGAATGACATTTTGTTTTACAATTATATTTGTAAATTTTAACTTGAAGCTTTTGGAGGCAAAAGTCATCATTACAATTATTATAAGCAATTAATGGATAAATCCAAAAGAATACTCTTAGTAGTATAATAAATTATCCTATGAGACCACAACTTTTTTTTTTTTTATTTGAAAGAGGCTTGGAATCAAAAACATTGGGAATAATTACGTCAAAACAAATTTATTTGTTTTTATGAGATGGTAGATCAAGAAAATGCTTTAAGTTTTTAAATTTATTTCAAACAAGTACAAAATAAGGAGAAAAAAAAAAACACTGCCATATAGTTTAGCAGAACATAAAAGAAATTTCAATATGAATCAATAAATTTCCTCTTTAAGAAAACATATAAAAAAATACACATTGTTTTCAAAGCTATCCAGCTTTGCTTCCTAATACGATTTCTTGTTTTCTATTGTGTACTTTTGTTACTTTGTTTTTTACGTCTCTCCTATACTTTCCCTCCAAGAAGACTACAATTCAGTGCATATTGTATAGTTATACACACACACATACATATATTAGCACCTACAAACATAAGCATATACAGTCACATATATGTATATGTACAGGTAAGATCACACTATGATTTATCATATATTTCTCTGGGATTGGATAGTATCTTCTTTCATATGTCCAAGTCTTTCCATGATTTTTTTTTTAATCAACTAGCTTATCATTTCCTAGACTAAAACAATATTTTCACCTTATCATATTTTATCTGAGATATTTTCTACAAAAATATTTCCCTATTTTTCTGCACTCTTTCTATTCTTGGCTATATAGGTTTTATTTATATAATTTTTTTTTAATTTATAAAATCGAAATGACTCATTTTATACTTCAACAATGCTCTCGTCTTATAATTTAAGGTCTGATACTATTGAATTTGTTTCCTTTACATCTTTTCCCCCCAGTTTCTTTTAAATTCCTGACCTTTTGTTCTTCTAAATGAACTTTGTTATTATTTTTTTCTAACTTGGATAAATCTTTAGTAATTTAGTAGTATTACATAAATAGATTAAGAAATACAAGAAATGTTGTAGGCATACTTGACCCATTTCATAAAATACCTCATTCTTTTCTTACGGATCAGCAGGAGAAATGTAGCCTAGATATCAGAACTCCTTAAATCATTGAACCAAAAGTACAGTCATTAAAGGTTCAATGTCAACTTTGAAAAGATGTGTTTAGTGGATTGCTCTAAAGATCTGTCTTAAATAATAGTATCAATAGCATATTTATCTTATTGATACTAGGCATACTAGGCATACTAGACGACAGACTAAGGATCTAGAAAGATTTCAATAGATTAAGACCTTGAGAATGAAATGTAGTAGGGATAAGTGTAAAGTCCTACATTTGGGTTCAAAAAATCAAATTCTTAAAAATGAGATATGAGAGATATGGCAAGACAAATGAAAAAGAGCTGGGGCTTTTAGTGGATTATAAACTCAATAGGAGTCAATGGTATCAAAAAGAAGTTAAAAAAAAAACCAAAACCCTAAAATCCTAGTACAAAGTCTGCATTAAGAGAAGCAAAGAGTCCAAGTTTAGAGAAATGATAACATTTCTATGTAGATCCCTAATCAAATCCTGTCTAGGATCTGATTCTTCAGTTGTAGGCATCACATTTTCAGAAAAACTGTGGATAAGCTTGGGAATGTCCAAAGAAAGTCAACCAAGATGCTAAAGAGCCTTGAAATAATGATACATTAGGATGGAAGGAACATGGAAGAAACTAGGGATGTTTGGCTCAGAAAAGAAATTTTCAAGAAGCATCATTCTGTTTTCAAGAATCTGAAAAAAAATTGTGGTAGAAAGATTAGATATGTTCTGCTTGGCTAGAGAGTAAATCTTGGAACAATGGCCAGAAGTTACAAGTGTAGGAAATTTTGGCTTGATATAAGGAAAATGTTTCTAATAATGAAAGCTTACCCAGAAAAGAAATGAGCTGCCCTGGAAATAGTAGTTTTCCTTTTACTAGAAGGAAAGGTTAGGTGACCATTTGTTAGGTTCTTTGAATTCAGATTAGACTAGATGACTTCAAAGACTTCTTCTAAATATTGATAATAGTGAATTTCTTCTAGTTGGGATACATATTTAATAACTGAATACACTAAAACACACACACAAACACACAGACAGGAAAAAATAGCTTATTTCCTATTTAAAAAACAAACAAACAAAAAAAAAAAAACAACCCAAATTAGGTTATCTCATCAATGAGACACTTCAAAGACCTAAAACACAGAGATAGGGTCCTCATAATTAGATACCAATTTATTCCCCAAGAAGGTTAGGTGTTCTTTTTGTGTTCTTACAGAAAAGGAAAATATGGTACTTATCCTGACTTTTTTTTTTCCCTGTCAAGATTCTAGCAGTAACATTTCTCAGAAAGTTCAGGAAACATTTAGCAGGTTTATGAAGGCAACAGAGCATTAGACAAGACTAGTTTGAGGGATGCTGTAGTACTCTAAGTTTTTATTATTTTTCTATTTAAAAAATAAAATGCATTGATAACAACAAATATTTGCAGGCCTTAAATAGGTCAGAAGGAATATCTTAGACACTCAAAGCCTTCTGAAATTTAAGACAAGAGAAAGATAATAAAACTTCTAACATCATCCTTCAGGAATTGATTGGATCACTTATGAGAACACAAAGGAAATAAAATACATAGAGAATAGGTAGTTCACTTATTAACTATTCCAAATTATTAGAATAGTACATATATTTGAAAATGTTATATTCCAGTAAAGGCCTTAAAATTATTAGACAAACTCCATTCTAAATTCATTCCTTTACCATGGTTATAAATGAATTGTTTTCATTATCCTTATATAATGAGCAGGTATTTTCAAGGCCTAGAGAGTTTATTACAAACGACATAAAGCAATACTTCATTTTACCAATTCTAAACTTCAAGCTTCCTGATAAGCCAACTTGGTATCAGTGAGCAATGGATTAAAATTCAGTATCTTAGATGCTCAATCTAGGAGACTACATATATTATTTTCCTTTCCACATCTGTCTAGACCACTTCCCAAAGTTCTAGTACTGCAGAATTCATTCAGCAAAGAACAAGAGCAGAAGTTCGACCATATCTGGTCAGTATAAAGATTGTGTCACTTTCCTGTCACACTGGTGGTTGAACCCCATAGATGCCTTGGCCTGAGTTGAAAAGTTTAGCCCAACCTCTCCTTGTCAGTGCCACATGATCTGTTAGATCACTAAAGTGAACACAAAGTAATTCTGGGAAAAATCTCTAATTATAGATAAATTATCTGGAGCTGATGGCAGGCAATTTTACTAGAAAAAGAAACTTAGAAACTAGACAAATAACCCCAGCCCTTTTAAAATAAGGCAATGTAGATATAGTAACCTACATTGACAGAGCAGAGGTGCCCACTTGTTTTACTTGTACCACTGACCAAGACATTTTAGTTCAAATTATGGCAAAAAAAAAATTCCCCATCCATAAGCCACTTGGCTTCAGTTATCTTTAGAGTGGACAAAAGGAAAAAAAAAAAAAAAAAAAAAAAAGCAACAATTCAGATTTTTAAGTGGGATAAAACTGAAAGATTCTGAACATTAGCGTACAGATGGCAGCCTCCTTAAAGTGGTTAGCGTACAGATGGCAGCCTCCTTAAAGTGGTTCAACTGGCTTGAAACCAATTTGGAAGTATATTCAAAAAAGTCACTAAATCGCATTGCATATACTGTTTCACCAGTAAATACTACTAATAGGCCTATATTCCAAAGTACAGGATGGAAAGAACCAGAGGTATGCTGGAAAATCTGAGAGAAAGAGAGACAGAGAGAGCGAGAGAGAGCGAGAGAGAGCGAGAGAGAGAGAGAGAGAGAGAGAGAGAGAGAGAGAGAGAGAGAGAGAGAGAGCGAGAGAGAGAGAGAGAGAGACAGAGAGAGAGAGAGAGACAGAGAGACAGAGAGAGACAGAGAGAGAGACAGAGAAAGAGAGAGAGAGAGAGAGCAAAAGAGAGACAGAGAGAGGGAAACAAGTATATATGGCACACTTTTATGCTTACTAAGCATTATTAATATTTTCTTAAGCCTAGACAATCAAGAAAATAATAATCAAGCCCTGAGTATAGTGTTTGCCTATTTCCAAGATTTAAATGATTACAATGAAAAATTGTAAATCGGCTTCCAGCTGGATCACTGGAAAGGGCACATGTTACAAAAATATTCATAGTAGCACTTTTTATTGTAACCAAAAAAAGTGGAAACTGTAGGAGGGGCTATCAGTCAGAGAATGACTAAAAGTAGAGCATGTGAGTATGAGGGAGATATTCTTCTCGGTAAGAAATGAAAAGAACAATTTCAGAGAAACCTGGAGAGACATATATGAACTGATACAGAGTGAAATTAACAAAACCATGAGAATAATTTCTACACTAAAACAATGCAAAAAAAAATGACTAAAGGATTTAAAAATTTTGATCAATGTGATGACTGATTAACACTCCAAAATCTATGAAGCAAGTTTACCATCTCTTATCACAGAGATGATGGAATAAATGTGCAGAATATTTTCAAACATACCCAGTATGCGATTTATTTTGCTTAACTATACTTACTACAAAAAATTTTTAAGTTAAAGGAATCCAGAAAACAAGTGATAGTGATACCAAAAACTAAAAAAGAAAAAAAAAGAATATCAACGAAACAGATTATTAAAGGCATCGAAGAGAACAGAAGGAAATTCAGATGAAGACACAGAAAAGCTAGACAGCTTCGGAACTAATGTGTTAAAAGCATTATTCACTTTCGAGTATGAAAAGAGATTAGAAATTTCATGTACAATTCTTTTACCTGTTCTTAATGTAAGATTCAAGTATGTCACTTTTATTACACACACCAAAAAAAAAAAAAAAAATTTAAATGAGTGGGGTGGGATATTTTTTTAACTCTGAGAAAAGATCCCGAAGACATAAATAAAACGATAGATATTCCTATATTTTGTAAAGTTTGCTCCCCGCCCCCCCTTTCCAAAAAGCAGCTCTGAAAATCTAATCAACTTTGTATAAAATTTCAGTATCTGACTAGTAGGTTCTTTAGGCCTGAGCTCTTCCGGGCGGGACCTCCAAGCTTACGAAATAAATCTCTCCTCTTAAATTTCCTTCAAAGTGATGATGTGATAAGGGGCTCACACAATACAAATCTTCGGAGACAAAGCCCAAACGCACCACCCCTCCACCCCACCCCGAACCTTTTTCAAACATCTTCCCCTCCACTCTTTTCTCCCTCCCTCCCTCCCTCTCTCTGTCAGTCTCTGTCTCTCCCCCTCCTCTCCCATCCCCCTTCCAGCCCCACGTGCTAGGGGGGACAAAGCCGGCAAAGTAATTTCTTTCTGAACACAAGATGGCAGCCTTAAATAAATGCAACCCTGCGCAGCTTTTAATCTTACACATCATTAAATTCCTAATTTACACATTATGTTTTCGTGGGCCAACCCATAACTCATTAGTGTTGAACTCACGAGTTATAAAGACCAACGCATTAAAAGCGCTGGGGATCGTTCACCTGCCTAGGTTAACAGCTTTCAAACGCTACTGCATAAGAGGAAAGCAAAGAGGGAAAAGAGATGGAACCAAGGGTGATGTGGCCAACTCTTGACCAGGCATTCATCGCTTTTGGTGGACCTACACACGTAATCTGCTCCCGGAACCAGCAGAAAAGCATGTCTTAGCCTCGGCTCTGGCTGCTCTCAACCTCTCTCATTGCAGTTCTAACTAACTATAGGCTCTCACATCTCGCTTGCTCTCTCTCCTCCCTCCCGTCTTCCTTTCTTCCTCTCTCCCCTCCCCCTCTCTTCTCTCTCTCCTATTATTTCTTCTTGTTCTTTTTGCTCCCTCCCCCCCCCCGTCTGTGTCTTTCTTCTCTTCCTCTTCTTTCTCTCTCTCCCTCTAGCTCGCACTCGCTAGTTCGCTCACACACACGCACACTAGAGAGAAGCGGCGGAGGCGGCAGGCAGAGTACACGGAGGTTGGCCACGCTGGGCTGTAAGCAGTGCATGCTGCTGTTCCTTGGCAGACATCTTCCTGTGGGAGGATTTCAAACGAGCCGTGAAAGCCAGAAACTACACGGGCTACAAACTCCGGAATCCCCTGCCTGCTCCCCCCCTCCCCTAAACCCCCGCCTCCCTAACCGTCCAACTCGGATCCCTTCCTCCCCAAAGCCTAGTGAGAGCGAAAGCGCACACCCACACGCCCAGCCAGTCCTCCAACGCTGGGCTGAAGCCCAATGCTTGCCAAAAGGCAAAGTGCAGAAGCCGACTGAGCTGGGAAAGACCCAACAGCGGCTTAATCTATCCACTCACCGATCCCAATTCTATACTCAGCTCTAACCGAAGTCTCCGATCCAGAGCTGGGGAAGAGAGAAAGGAGCTAGGGTGTCCTGATCCCCTGTTTTTAGCATCGGCCTACAGAGCAGAGGCACCCTACCCCCACTCACAAACCAGCTCTGATTAGGCTGAAGCACCCGTGGCAGAAGCAGTGGTTGGGTGGACCTGCGATGGGACCTGGCAATGTACAAAGCCCAGTTTGGAGGGGGGGGGGGGGTCAAGTTCTGTTTGTTTGCTTAGTGAAAGAATGGGGATGGAGCGTGAGGAGGGAGAGAAGGGTATGCACGTGAGATCGCAATCGACCACCCCTGAACTGAAGGGATTGCACAGCTGTTTTTCCTCCAGGGGAATCAGCCCAGGAGGAAGCAGTAGAGAAATCCTAGCTCCACACCCCGTGTCCGTGACACACAAGCATTCTCCCGATGAGAAACTGAACACAGATTCTCTAGGGGCTGGGTGGAGAAGTATGGGCCACTAGTGCAATCTAAGCGTCGTGCTTAGGGCACTTTAACCCTTAGTATCCTCCAAAGTTTGTGTGTGTGGAGCCCCAGACCCGAAGTTAAGGTAAATGAAGACAGTAGTTTGTCATCTCGCAGCGCATGGATTAACCGGAATTTGGGGAGACTCTTACTGTAAACTCATACTGTAACTATGAACTCCGCTAACAGACCAGGAAGAAGGCCCACCTGGAGGGGGGTTTAGAGGGGCAGGGGGCAGGGGGCAGGGGTAGAGGGAGCAGAAGGGAAGAAGTTCTGATTCCGGTCTTTCCTACTTCATGTTCTACTAGTTCAAAGATGCCGATTGCTTGAAGTTCTTATCTACTGAACCAAATACTCTCACCGGTGGACTGTGGGTTATGTAAACGCCTTTGCCCTTTGCACTGGCAACCACCAAGGGGAACTACAGCAGCAGCAGCTGAGTTACCGGCCTACCCAGTATCATCCTGACAAACTTCCCCTTTCAAAACTCCTTCTCTCCTCTCCCCCGGAATTTCGTACAAAATCGTGATGTTATCCCATTGGGAGGAAGACAGGCCCAATGCATATGCTTCCTACATACTGGATCACCTCTAGCTAAAAGCACATCAGAAGACAAGCACATAATCTGAATTTGACTGTTTCCTACAAGCATCAAGACTCTGGGGTTTCAAATGTAAGTGAATGCCCCCAAGTTTATACACCTCCTTCACATGATGTCTAGTATCTATGCATTGGTACACTTAGCAAGCTCAGTCATCAAGACTCACCCTACAGGCAAACCCATACTTTTCTTCCCCGGCATACAATTCCTTATCCCACTCTGGCTTCCTTCCCCTCTCCCCTACTCAGTTCTCCAGGTCCAGGTCTCCAGGGTCTGACTAGAAGTCTAGAAGTCTATTAAAGCCGTAGAGGACTTGCATTATGGCCTTGCCCATTCCCCTTAGCCATATTCTAACAAACCATCTACAATCAACCCTTTAAGTATAGCCTCATTCTTTCCCCCTGAGGGTCACAAGGCCACCGCACTATGATGAGCTTTATTTGCACTGTGCACTACTTTTGCCATTTGGGAGTCTGATGAGGAAGGGTTAATTACATGGCCCAATCGGCACCCACACGTAAGACTGTAGGATAGAGGGTGGCTGAAAGAGTGGTCCAAATAGCAGAAACTTTGCAAAGGGTAGAAGTGAGGGAATGGTGTTAAAACACAAATAGGTGAGGTGAGACTGAACTGACCCCTAAGGATCAAAGAATTTTAGAATTGGTAGAGATGTATGTCCCTAGCCCGAATTCATAGGACTAAGCAATGGTGAGACAAATTACTAGAGATGGAAGAGAAAAAGTAAGAGGAACCAGAGAGCAAGGTGAGACAGTGAGTGAAGAGACTGATTTGGAATAGAGAATGGGAAATGTCAAGGGTTTATTTTACAGACTGGACCCAAAAGGGAGTGGGGAAAAGGAGGGCTCCACAGCAATTGGGAGCATGGTGGGACACATGCAAGACGGACTTCCCATCTGGGAAGAACTTCTGGTGGGTAATTGGGTTTGCAGGAGTTGCCTCTATAATTAATAAGTGATTTGACTTGGAGATTGGAAATAATAGTTGAAACAGAGCCACGAGTGTAGGGGCGCCAAGGCGGAGAGCCCAGTTCAGCTCTGAGAAAGAGCCTCTGCAAATCTAATGACGCTATATGGTGGTTTGAGGAATATGAAGTTGCTTGCCCAAGAGACCACGAATGTGATAATATTGGCATATAACCTTCTAGTATTTGAGTAATTAGTTGCTTAGCTACTTTGGAGAGGTCATTATTTTGCAAACTGGAAACATTTGCAAATGGTGATATTTTCCTCTTGCATGGTGAACGGGCTAAAAACCTACCCCGGCAGTGATGAACTCTTAGAAATATATATGCATAAATTGTTTCTAATGAGACCATCTGCTTTTTATGGCCTCTCTGGAACGGAGTGGTACCCGAAGACTGCTCTGTCTTACAGAAATCCATGGTGTGGCAACCTAGACAGGCCCGGAAAATAAATTGGTGAGATTAGACTTTTGTATATGATTGAAATTTTTTGCACACCAGGGGATTTGGGGGTTTGAGCTACTGAATTGGAATTCAAGAAGTCCGGTTTGAGCCTGAGTCCCAGACTGTTTCGGGTTAAAAGGATGCCAAATCATACTGTTCCTACCTGTCTTATTAGAGGGAGGACTGTGTTTGAGTAAGTAAAAAATAGGATTTATTTTGGGCAGAGCCCTAGCTCTCAGAGGCACGAAAACGAACACACACACACACACACACACACACACACACGCACATTCGTTGCTTTCTCACCAAAAAAAAAAAAAATTATAAATATATATATATATATTTGTGTGTGTGTGTGTGGAACCTCGGAAGCAATCAAGGAGCTACAATCTTAAAGGAAGCGCTCTTGGCTTTGATAGCCCACTACCCGAGTAGGAGCAATCGAACAACAGTTGCGCATAGCTCCCTGTTTACTTTGCTTCCAAACGCTCAGCCCTTCCCTGATTGCTAAGAGAAAAGGGAGGGGAAGAGAGCTCGAGCAGTCTGTTGTTGACTGATCGGCCAAAAAGAAGCCTTTTGCTCTGCTCCCTCGTTCTTTGTCACCGAGGCATTTAAGCTGGATCTCACAGCCTAAGTGCCGCAGTGAGATGGGAACAACTGAGCCCAAAGCTTCGGAGAATTGGTTGGTAGTGAAGCTCCCTCGAGATCTGTCTGTCTAGCTCTGGGGCTAGATTTCAGCCCAGCTAATTCGCACAGTGCGCATATAGCATGCACAGTGGCGCAGCTTGATACTGCACCAAGGGTGGGAGGATAAACATTTTTTATATTAACTGGTTGCTGTTAATTAGAAGAGTGAAGAGACTGCACCTCTCCTTTGGCTGAGAGGTGGTGAAAGGGACAGGAGACTTTAAAAGGATGGAGAGTGTTTAACAATAAGGAAACTTATGGGATTGTTTGATATACTGGTTAACTCCTATGATTAACTGGTAACTTTATACTGCTTCTGGAACAATCTTTCCTCTGTAATAGTTTCTGAATGTCTGCAAGATAAACTAAGTATTGCCTTTTAAATGTGTTGAAAGTTCGCTACATGAACAACAGGAGGCAAAAGTTAGTGTGTATATATGCTCTAGAGACCAGAACTAGGATAGAACTATCTTCCTTCCTCACTTACACATCCACCTCTCTTCTCTTCCTCTACCCCAGATCTACTCTATAGTCCTGAGTTTTTTTCCCTGAACTGCCTCTAAAAATATCAACATTTTGGCTTCTTGCTCTAAGATACTTTTACTCCCACAGGAATTAGTTTCAGCCCTTTTCCTGCCTCCTCTACTATTGCTCAGATAGGAGAAACAGCCCATGACTTCCTGGGTATAAGACCATTCAAACTCTAGAGGATAGTTTGTGTCACATTTTTTTTAATTTAAAGGGAAAAGAGGATAGTTTAGGAAGGAGGAAGGTGAAGGGTGGGAACTAAGAGAAAAAAATCCAAGCCAGTAGAATGACCCTGAAGTGCTCAGGCTGTAGTGGTTACCAGGTCAGTCACAAGAGAATACCACAGGAGTAGCCTAGAGGGTGAGGGGAGGAGTGAAATAGAGGGGGTTGTGATGACAACTGGGAGTGCACAAACATGAATTCATCCAGAATCAGGGTGGAAGCAAGCCTGCCCTATCTGGCAGAGGACATAGGAGTACAACATAAGCTCAGCCTTTGTGCCTGCCAGCACAAAAATGGTACTTTTTAGAGGTTAGAAGAAGAAAAAATATGATTCCTAAATATTAGTCAATTCCAAAGAGTCAGGTTTTTCCATGTCCACTTTCTGTGTGAAATATACTCAGTTTGCTATCTGTGGATAATCACAAGAGTGGACTCTGGGAGAAAGGATGATCAAAAAGGGGCTAGTCCGGGCCAGTTACCCTTCTGCAATTCCAGGCAAAGAAAGAAGCCTTAATAAATGCCTCAGATTCCTCAAAAAGCCTACTCCACTCTGAGAATCACCAGTCCTGGCAGTTGGCTTAATACACACACGATTGCAATTCCACACTCCAATGAATGCTGGAGCTTCCTGATTGTTTTGGTGGTTCCCAAAGCCTTATACCAAAATATGCATTATGGGGGAATTGACAGTTTTAAATTTGGGGTTATTTTTTCCTCTCTTTCTTCCATTCTTTCATCCCATCTATCCTCTCACAACTTCTCATTGTTTTCTTAAACTCACTACACAGATTCCCTCTCAACCCCCCAACCTCCTCTTTATTAAGCACTCCGAAAAGCTGAGAACTAGGGACAGAAGGGCAATACTATCTCCCTCATTCACCTATAAAGGGAGAAGAATAATAGGTAATAGAAAATATGTACTTGTAGGAGTAAAGAGTCATCTGGGTTCAAATCCTTATTCATATGACTGCTAATTGCATGTAAGTATCACAAAAACAAAAAGTGACTTTTAAATGGTTTTCTAGGACTGGCAAAGAATTTTATATAAATTTTCTTTTTTGATCCTCAGAAAACCCTAGTTTAATCACATTTTTCAGATAAGGAAACTAAGAGTCAATCTTTAGACTCAGAAAAAATAAATGACTTGTTAATTGTTACTAATATCTCTGAGCCTCTATTTCTTTATTTGTAAAACTGGAACAATATTTAAATTTACAAGGTTGTTAAATGGATCAAACATGATTATATATGTAAAGTAGGGCAGTTGTAATTACTCTTTCAGCACCACCAGGTCATTTGTGCCTAGGACACTAAGCAGGCACTTAATTGTTTAATGAATGGAAGGTGCAGCTCCATAAAAGCATGATGTATAAACTATTTTCATCTATATGTCTATATATATAGAGACATATATATATACACATACATATATGCATATATAATATACATACATACATATATAATCTCTCTTCCACAAGTCCCTATGTGTGTATACATGCATAACTTAAACAACAGAAATTGCATTGACATTCATAATAATAATTTCATTTAGAAACATAACAATTTAATCCAGAACCAACATAAACCAAATGCCATGACAAGAACACCAAAAGAGCTCCAAAAATACCTTAGTCAGCAAATGTTTGACTTCCTTGCCAAACAGAGAGATATTGATGCCAAAAACAACACCTAGTTAAAAGATAAACTCATCTATAAAATCTTAGGAAGAATGATGATGGATGATGATGAGCAAGCAGTATCATCTCATAAAGCAAAGGGAAGCAGTGGAGGGTAAAACCGGTTTAAAGAAAGGTTGGAATGATAGCCAACTAAGCAAAGTCATCACAAGAGCACTGCAGAATGGAAATAGAAGGATTGTAAACAGAAGGAAAATAGGAAAGATTTGCAATCTGAAGGAGAGGATCTTGGAAGAAAAAAAATCTCAAACATTACTTAATGCTACCAAAAAAAAAAAAAAAAAGGCAAATTAGAAGAATACCAACAGCTGCTAACCTGTATATATACTTTCCCATCTATACAAAGTATGAGAGTTATCTACGCATGAACTGAAAGTTTCCTCAATGAGGCATTAGTAGGGAACAAAATCAACAATGGATGGTCTCTCTACTATAATACAATTAACTGAAAGAACTGAGGAATATAAGATCCCATTGTGCTTATTGTTTGCTGATTATGAAAAAAAGCATTTTATTCAGTAGAGCAAAATGCTGTGTTACAGACTCATTCATAGCCAGATTGTCTTCTATGAATAGTCAAGATCATCTGAGATTCCATGGAAGGTGTAGTAACAGAAATAACCTGGTTCTGATCATTCCAAGTGGCATAAAACAGGAAAGACAGATAATATTCCCCAGAACATTTCAACACTGTGATAGAGAAGATGCAGTGCAAGTCCAGGTCGTGCAAGGATTCCTTGTCCATGGTGAGATTCTCTAGATGTTTAATGTTCTTTGAGAACATGTTGATTTTATCAAATCCTAGGACAATGGACAACCTTCTGAAAGAGTTATAGAAAGGCAAATTGGCCTGGCCATCCATAAAGACTGAATGAAGAAGGTCTATGGCCTAGATGTCAACATTTATTTGGACAGAGACCCATAATTATTAATAATAAATAATAGGCTGTAATTAAAAAATGTAAAACCATTTAAGAAAAGGTAAAATAATTTATGCTATATGAATGAGCCAAGAGGATGTCCAAATCATATGTATATCTAGGATAGTCAACACACGTAAAGAGACAGTGATCTGGATCCAGAGTTGAAAAAGAAATCACACTAGACTTTGTTTAGGAAATTGGCTTTTATTAACCTTAAACTTTCTATGAAAAGGAAAGCTATCTTTTCTTTTCTTTTTTTTTTTTTTGAAAACTATCTTTTCAACACCAACTTTGCTTTATGACACTGGCTCCTGAGCACATAAAAATGATCAGGTCTCTATCAATGCAAACTAATAAGTCCCCAAAGTCACATTTTTTCCAATTAACATGACTTTATTGAGGCAATGGACTAAACTAAAAATTGAGGCACAGTGAACAAAACTCTGGTCCTGGAGTCAGAAATGTCTGAAATCAAAATCTGGCATTTGAACAGATTTCAAATCTATTAATGGACAGTTAATGACAGTGTGATTTGGACACACAGTGATAATGGACAGTGTGTAATGACAGTTAACCTAGATTTCATTAGCTGTAAGATGGGGGAAATATTAGTATCTACTTTCTACTTCTTAGTACAATACTTGGCAAACAATAAGAGTCATATAAAGACTTAGCACCTCCCCCCTTTCTATTGGGTCCTCTCCTACTGTGTGACCAACTTTACATAATTATAATTCTGAATAATGCAAATAGGAATATTACTGACCACTCTGGGCGATTCATTAGTCATACTAATTCATATGAATTAGAACCTAGATTTATTACACAGAGAGCAATGGAGAGGTGTTTGGTGGGTGTCAGCAGGCTATAACATACAAAGAACTCTATAGAACAGGTAGTAAAAGATTTTCTCAAAGAACTATCAAGAATTTGACATGGGCAGGGTATTTCATTGGTATCTTTTCAAAGGCTGGAGAAAGGGAGTAAAGTCTCCAGCAATTGGTTGAATCTGGTCTATGAGATCACAAGTCCTATTAAGACATCTGAGTATATTTCATTATTTAAAAAAGAAGAAAGGACAGTATCTGAAACTATTGAGTAAAGTGCTCTCCCTACCAGATATCTATGTTCACATAACAAATCCAGTTATCAACATTTTACAGCTGAGGAAACTGAGGCTCAGAAATTAATTGATTTGCCCAAGGCCCCACAAGTTCTCTTGTAATTCAAGACTGTGGTGACACAGTCCCCAGTTCCTCAGTTATGAAGGGATTGGAGAAAGGAGAACATCATCTACTATCACCTAATGCCAAGTTTAGCAAAGTAATTCCATGACTCAAGTGAATCAGCTTGAATTTTTAAAAAAACCAGCCAGGAGTCACACCTGTGGTAATCAGAACCTTCCTTTTCTCCCTGCCTACTGTCAATCTTCACACTGAATAATCTGAACAGTCGATGCTCCCTTGGTAAAGTTCCTTTAAAAACTGTTTCCTCTAGTTCATGCCCTCTCCAGAGGCCCCATTTCCAACAAATACACACACACACACACACACACATTTCCCCCTCCTACACCCCACCCACAGCTATCCTCAGGCTCTTCCTCCCTTGTGAGGGCCTACCTCCCTCCTCCTTCCCCTCTAAGCCTTCAATCAGATCTGAAATCATTTCCTCTTGCCATCTCTCACATGTAGACCCTAAACTAGGGCTGTGGGAGCTGTGACTATTCCTCTCTACCATCCTCCTACTCATATCTCAGTGCCTAGGAATGGGAATTTATTCTACTACCACTTTTCTGTTACTGTTGTCTCTCTCCCCTGGGACCACAGTTTTGCTTTACTTAAGTCAAAGCTATTTACCCCCAGCCTTTCAAAGGGATGGGGGTGGGGGCAAAAGAAACAAAGAATGGAAATTAATTCTGAACAAGAATTGTCTCCAGTTTTCCAAAAGCAGGATTGAAGGGAATAATCTGGATGCCTTAGTTGGAGGATTCAGAAAACAAAGCAAAAGCAACACACAACATTTAGATAACTACAAGAAAAAGCTTAAATGGCTCAACTTTGAATACTGGGAAGGGCAGAACACACACAACACCCACCCTACCCCTTTCTCTCGGGCTCTCCCTATATCTGTCTCTTTCCTCTCTCTCTTTTTAAATGCAAAAGAATTAGGCCTTGACTCATAAGCCTTTTTTGGACTCCCACCCCCTTACCCAGATGGAGATGAGAGAAAATAAATGTGCACATAAGGTTCTGAGGTTAAATCTAGTGTACTCATTTGGTCACCTCTGAGTGACTGGAGTCACCATAGTTTTGGGCATCTCCTTCTACAAGTCTCTTTACAAATCTGTTTACTCCTAGTATGAATGGGAGGTGTCATTTTTGCTCATTTGATTTCTAAGGGATAAAGCAAGGTGGGGAAGGTTGGGCTTAAGCAGCCTTGGGAAATAATATGGTCAACTAGTTGTCAAGGGAGTGCTAAATATTTTTTGCCCTGCCATCCCTGCCTTTTCTTTTCCAACATTCATCTCCATACAGTACTTTAGAAGGACCAGCTGGGGTGAGGTGAGCTATGGAAATAGTACCCAAATTTTTTTTTTAGTGTATCAGAAAAGAAGGGAGTTTCCTTTTAAGGAAGCTACCTCCAGTTTTTATCTGAACTCTACATTTTAAAAAAAGTCAGAGGAAAAACTCTTTAGCTTTTGTTTTGTTTAACACTGCCAACTTCCAAGTTAACTCTGAACCCCCACCCCCAAGATTTTCTAAAATGTTTAATCTAACTCAGACAATTTCCTGCAGTCCCTAACAGGACCACCCCACTCTCTGAGCTGCTGCCAGAACTTCAAACTTTCAATCGTAACTCTTTCTCAACTCATTGCTGTTTTAAACACCACCCTGAAGCCATGGTTGTCATGGTGTGGTCCTTAATGCCGGACAGAAAGGGAATGCCTTTACTAGGAGAACAAGCTATCAAGAGTAGTTTGTCTTCCCTCACCCCCATCCCAACAGTAGTGAGTTGAGTTTTTCGGTTACTTTTTTTTTTTTTTAGAAAACTTTCAGAAAATTCAATATTTTCTTTTTGGTAGAGAAGGGCAATAGGTAAGCAGATTGGGTCCTTTGGGGGTAGAGAAGAGAAAAAATGTCATTAAATACTTTTCCCTATATACTATCCTCTAACACCATCCCACCTCCACCCCCACCCCCCTGCTTTTTGGCCAATTTTTTTCTCCAGTCATAAAGATCAGGGTCCGATCTGTCAACTAGACTGTGAATCTTAGCACACTCTGAATGTAGAGGTGCTCTGCCCAACGTTCATTCCTGCCTTCAAAATGTTAATTGAAAACGTGTGCTCTAAATAGAATTTAATCTAAAGCGGTCCTGCAAAGAGAACCATTTTTAAAAATACTCTACTTCTACTCCCTCTTTTTAGTTAGCTCATAGGAAAGGGGAAACGAATCCCTGACCCAAAAGGCAGTTACTGCGAGGCAATCACCTCCGCTCTCTTCGCCATGTCATCTGGCCCCTTTACATGAAACCCACGAATCCTTCTGCAGATTCCAGATTAAACCCGTAGCACAGAGGCTGGGGAGCGGGTGATAACGCTGAGGGTGGTGCTGGAGAGTGTCCGAGGGTGTCTCCCTTAGGATTAGCGAGAGCAGACGGAAATCTCCTTTGAAGACGCAGCCTTAGAGGGGTTAAACAAATACCCGAAGGAGAAATAAACCGGCTGTGCAGCCTGCGTGTAGCCTTACAGTTCTGGGAAGCCTGGAGGAAGGGAAGGAGGGAGGACACGCTGGGCATCGCTGCATCTTGTTTCTTGACGGCGCCTTCTAACGAGAGCAGCACCCGCATCCCCCTCCCGTGCCAAGCAGCCTCCCTCCCCTCCCAGACTCGGCGGCAGTACCCAGTAGTCTTCTTTTAAACCCACTCTCGCTCGGCACCCCTCCCGCAACGCAAAGTTGACAGTGGGACGGAGCAGCGCGGAAGCGAGACTAGCAGATGACGATCTCTCGGAGACCAAAATAACTTTAGGCCTTTTCGAAAAAAACACTCCACCGCCTCGACTCATAATTACCCTCCTCCTCCACCAACCAGACTAGAAGTCTCTCGCAAAGATGGCATAGGGTGGGGCACCCCAGTCACAGAATGAGGCTCAGAGTTAGGGTTTTATTCGAGTTTAAAAACTCGGATTACAGACATACACACGCCATTCCCTCCTCACTCCAGTACATATTCACACACTCCATTCCCTCCTCCCGACAGTATACACAACACGTAATTTCTCCTCACCCTAATCCATAAATACCATTCTTTCCTCAACCCAGTACACACATACACCATTCCCTGACTCCCTCTCAAAACACCTTTTTCTCCTCAGCCCAGTACATAAACACACACTCCTGACCCCCCCCCCCC
The DNA here is from genome assembly GCF_048593235.1 of Sminthopsis crassicaudata. NCBI lineage: Eukaryota > Metazoa > Chordata > Mammalia > Dasyuromorphia > Dasyuridae > Sminthopsis > Sminthopsis crassicaudata. Next base: position 275,916,829 of record NC_133619.1, on the reverse strand, counting down.
TCCTGACTGGCCCCAGAACACACACACACACACACACACACACACACACACACACACACACACACACACACCCATTACACACACACACACACACACACACTCCCATCTTACCCAGTATACACACACATTCCCACCTTACCCCAGTACACATACACACACATCTTACCCAGTACACATACACACATTCCCACCTTACCCCAGTACACACACACACACACACACACATCTTACCCAGTACACATACACACATTCCCACCTTACCCCAGTACACACACACACACACACACACACATCTTACCCAGTACACATACACACATTCCCACCTTACCCCAGTACACACACACACACACACACACATCTTACCCAGTACACACACACACACACACACACACACACACACACACTCCCATCTTACCCAGTATACACACACATTCCCACCTTACCCCAGTACACATACACACACATCTTACCCAGTACACATACATACATTCCCACCTTATCCCAGTACACACACACACACACACTCCCACCTTACCCCAGTACACACACACAACACATACATCTTACCCAGTACACATACACACATTCCCACCTTACCCCAGTACACACATACACACATTCCCACCTTACCCCAGTGTACACACACACACACACACACACACACACATACACACATTCCCACCTTACCCCAGTACATACACACACACACACTCCCACCTTACCCCAGTACACACACACACACACATACACACATTCCCACCTTATCCCAGTACACACACACACACACACTCCCACCTTACCCCAGTACACACACAGACATTCCCACCTTACCCCAGTACACACATACACACATTCCCACCTTACCCCAGTACACACACACACATATACACATTCCCACCTTACCCCAGTACACACACACACACACACACACTCCCACCTTACCCCAGTACACATACACACACACATCTTACCCAGTACACATACACACATTCCCACCTTACCCCAGTACACACACACACACACATACACACATTCCCACCTTACCCCAGTACATACACACACACACACTCCCACCTTACCCCAGTACACACACACACACATACACACATTCCCACCTTATCCCAGTACACACACACACACACACACACTCCCACCTTACCCCAGTACACACACACACACATACACACATTCCCACCTTATCCCAGTACACACACACACACACACACACTCCCACCTTACCCCAGTACACACACACACACACACACTCCCACCTTACCCCAGTACACACACACACACACTCCCACCTTACCCCAGTACACACACACACACACTCCCACCTTACCCCAATACACACATACACACATTCCCACCTTACCCCAGTACACACACACACACACACACACACTCCCACCTTACCCCAGTACACACACACACACACATCTTACCCAGTACACATACACACATTCCCACCTTACCCCAGTACACACACACACACACACACACACATTCCCATCTTACCCAGTACACACACACACACACACACACACTCACATATTCCCTCCTAACAATACACACACTCCCTCACCTTAGTACACACACACACAATTCCCTCCTCACCCCCAAGTCCACCAACTAAAACTGAAAGAAAAGGTGGGAATGTTTCGATCCTGGCAACCGGATTCCCACGGAAATAGCATTATTTGGCAAAGAGTTTTACTAATGTGCGTCCTGACCTTGGGGAGAAGGGGGAGGGGGTGGGAGGTGGTAGTGGGCTGTGGGTGTATCCGTGAACCTAGCCCTGCAGTCCCTCCGTTTCCGGAGCCACGCGCTCCTTCCTTCCTCTTCGGTTTTCCAGCCAAGGCCGCTGCAGCCGCCAATCCCCGGCGCGCTTAGCGAAGCGATCGGCTCCATGGCACTGGGGCCGATTCGCCTCGCTGCATTCTGCCTGCCTGCCAGCCTGGCTGCCTGTCAGCGGGGGCGCAAAACAATTGGAGTGAACTCCGGGGGAGCATGAGTTAACCAAAGACTTCACTGCGCCTTGTCCCCCAGATAAGACCCCTGACACTAACACACACTCTTGCTTGCACCTTGGGGCCTTGGGTTTGCCAATCTGTAGTTCTCGCCCTTATGTTTGCCAGTTTTCTTAGCTCTCGCCCTTAGGTTTGCCAGTCTCCTAGCTCTCACCCTTACATTTGCCAGTCTCTAGCTCTCGCCCTTAGGTTTGCCAGTCTCTTAGCTCTCACCCTTACCTTTGCCAGTCTCTTAGCTCTTGCCTTAATTCTGGCAGAAGCGAAAAGGGAACAAGAAGAGATCGATGTTTGATCCCAAGCTAACCCAAGGAAAGCATGTGAAGCAGAGAGGAACTAGTGAGAAGGAAACCAAGACAAGCCTCCTTTTCCCTCCCCCTCCAACAACCTACTACTTCCACCCTAGCTCCAGGAAGTGGGCCTTGGGAGAATCACGGTGTTGAAGAAATCGGGCAATGGGTTTAGAAAATATGTTGGGGAGGGAGAGAGACTTGGGGGTTCAAAGAGCTGACTAGCTCTGCCACAGAATATTTTTACGACCTTGATGTTTCTTCACTTGTTTGGGGCTCAGTTTCCTAATCTGTAAAATAAAAGGTTTGGGTTTTATCTGTAAGGTCTCTTACAGATAGACTAAGACTTTAGGACCTCTTTCAATCTATCTAAAGAAGTTTTTAGGCTGAGAGATGGACCTACCACAACGAGACTAACTAAGACTGAGTTTAGGCCCGTTCCTGCCCGGGGATAATAAACTTACCAGCCTCTAGCAGGCGGGAAGCCGCCCTTGGAAGCTGCCTGCATCAGCCCAAGGGGAAGTTTATTTATAGCTAGTAAACGTAAAGGAAACCAACCGGCGCTAGAGCTGCTCTGTAACAGCTCCCTCCTTTTCCCACCTGCCCACCAGGGAGTCCGCAGTTGGAGGGATCAGAGTAGGAGAGGAGAACGTCACCCCAGGCACCGATTCACACTTCCTTCAGTTTCTTTCCCTCCCTCCGACCCCCCCCCTCCCCGCTCCTCATCACCCCTCTTCTTCCTCTAAGACCAAAGGTTTTGAGACTCAGCAGAAGCGGTAAAACTCTTCTCAGGGATTCTTTGGATAACCCAGCAGGGTAAAAGCTTCGTCCTGAAGAGATAAGAGAGGGGCGATAGGTTGGGAAGGTCTCCAGCTGGCCGAGCGTAGCAAGTCCCATATCTAGGAATAGAGGGGCAGAGTCCGGGGACTTGGCTAGCCGCGCCAGCGTAGTCGCCTGCAGGCAGTTTGGCATAAACAACTCACACCCCCAGGCCCCGCGAAAAGCCTTTGGGGAAGAAGGGGGGGAGTACTGCCAGAGCCTTTCCGCTGAACTGAGCTGCCAGCGCCTCCAGCAGGGCACGCGTGTTTCCCCCACCCCCTCACCGCACACATGTAATTTGCAAAGCACAAAAATAAGACACAGAGGGGGGTTTATGATCCACGTTTGACAGCGTTTGTGAGTGAGCCAACCCCATCGCACCCCTAATCTCCTGCTTCTCAACCCAGTTTATTCCGCCTCTCCTGGAGAGCCCCACGTACGCGCGAAAGGATTACAATAGCTCAGCAGTACTCGAGCGGGGGTGGGGTGGGGGTGGTGAAAAGCTCGTAGGAGATATGGAAACGCCGAAGTGGCGAGAAAAAGATAGGAGGGCGGGGAGGCAAGCTTATGAATAGGATTGCCGATCCCAGAGCAGGAAAAAAGACAGCGCGGAACCAGGCCCTCGTACCTTTCCCCACCCGAGCAAAACGTGTCTATCGGGTTCAGGGCACAGGTGCACGGAGGGTTTGGGTACTGCGAGGTGGGGAGGGGGGGAGTGGAGAATTGCGAAATGGGATTTTGGCTGAAGCGTAGCATAATGGTGGTAGCTGGAACAATCTAAGCTTTGTACACAGAGGCGGTTGTTTTTTACGCTGCTACTCTCTCGTTCGCACCGTATGAGACTTTAATCCCAACCCACGACTAAATACAAACGTACTTCTGTCCCGCGGGTCACCGGGGGCAGCGCTGGGAGACCCCCCCTTTTCACCCTCCCCCCCACCGCGGTGCTTTTCCTACCCCCACCGTCGCCAGCGGAATGAGCTGCCAATCTCCTCTCCCTTCCCTTCCCCCACTTTCCTCCTCCCCTACCCCCGTCGCCGCCCCCTAATTCCTAGCTTGGGCTGGAGATCCCACTTTAACTAAAACCGGGGGCTTGCTGGTCCACAGGCCGCTTTCTTTTTTTTTTTTTTTTTTTTTTCAGCAAACAAGAGGGGCCTCTCGGCTGTCCCCTCCTTCCTCAATCCCTCCACCAAAGTCCCGCCTGCCGCCCTACCCCCCACATCTCTCCCCTCTTTTCTCCTGGCCTCCCCTCCTTCCCTCTCCCCCACCCCCGCCTGAACGGAGTGGACTTCGCTGAACAATAGTAAATGTCAACAGATTCCATGCGGCGAGTGCCTGACTCTACAGTGATAAGGGTGAGCGCTGCAGCTTCTGGCTCCGCTCAGCGCTGCGGCTTTGGGAGCAAGCCTCTAGCCCATCACGGGAAAGAACAGGCCTTGGTAAAACGAAATGAGGACGAAAGAGAAGCTTGGGAGGGAGGGTGATGAGCCGCGGGGAGGGAAACCAACCGTATACGATTTGGGGCCTGGAGACCAGCTTCACTTTGTAAGCAGTCAAGTCAGAGCCTTTCCTCACCCACCCACACACCTCCCCTGCTCTGGCTTCGTTGCGCAATCTTGTGTTTGCGGAGTGGGGGAGCCTAAGCTGCTAGGCAAGAGGAGATCAGGAAGGGGAGAAACACTTTGCCAGCACACTTTATACTGCCCAAGACGAACCGCCGGTAACGCAGAAGGGACTGCAGGGGACCCTGGGAACTGCCGAGCAGCTCAGGAGAAAAGACCCTGTATTTCAAACCAAAACCTCCCACATCGTCAGCCTCAGCTCTGAATCCTGAATCTGCTAGGGAGCCCTCTCTGACTGCTAACCGTCTGGATCGTAGTAGTTTTAGTCTCCCGGTCGGTGCACCTGAATACGAGAATCGACTAATCGCCTGTTTCTCCGGAAACCGATTAAAAGATTTGTTTATTTTTTAAAAGCGCGCGCGCGCAGGAATGTACGCAGATGCTCCTTAGTCGTCTGCAGCCCACCACCCAGCTGAGTTACTATGCACAAATTGATTCTCACGCTTTAGTATTAATGGGTTATTCCTCCTTAAATTGTTGCCAACTTTGCTAATAGATTATTATTTAAATGATTTAGTTTTTTAAAATTACGCGTTGTTTTATAGATGCATATTTACTTAAAGAAATCAACTGCATCTATTAACATATTAAAGAGAGAATAAAGCATCGGGCTGGTGTAATGTACTGTTCTGCCTTACTTTGGGTGCTTCCTCAGATAGGAAAATCTTATTTGTTTAATAATAAGTCACTCATGAATATGCAAATAGGCATCCGTGCAGTACCTCTCTTCTGTCACTATTAATGAGTTGCAAATTAATGTGATAACAAAAGGAAAATCTATTTAGTAGAGGACTCAAGTTCATACCTGGTGTGAGACCCTGAAGTCTCATCCTATCGAGTAAAGGGAATGATAAAGGGTCAGGAAATGGCAAAAGCAGGGAGGGATAAGCACAGTAATCCACCTCTTTCAGAACTATCTTGTTAACTAATAGTGCTTTTGGTCTGAAATATCAGCATTAGAATGAGTATTCTCAAAACTGACTCAGTCACATTCAGTTGGGGGAGTGAAAATGAAAAACAATTCACACTTTGAAATACAATTGTTGGTGAAATGTCATTCTTGCTCATTTTGTATGCAGAGGCTAGGTGAACCAAATTCTGAAGCCTACTTGGGCCCAAACTCCTTCAAACAATTTTTACTACTCTAATTATCTGGAAGGTATTAATAAGATAATTTTAAAGCCTCATCTTGGAAGCTAGTATGGTTTCTGGAAGTTTGAGGGTTGTGCTAAGCTCAAAAAGCTTCCAGTAAGATTGAGGTGATAACTCGATTTCTTAGGCCTGCTAAAGTTTAAAGAAGCTCTTCATCAGAAAATTGGATATCATCTGATTTTTTTTGTTGTTGTTTCATAACAACATAAAATATTTATGTGCCATCTTGTTCACAATAGCTCTTCCAAAGTAGTTATATTGAAGTCTTTTTCAGATGAAGAAACTGAGGCTCAGAAATTGTGACTTGCCCAACAATCTTACAGCTAATAACCATCAATTGACATTGAAACTCAAGTCTTCCACATTTAGGGCTCAGAGCAGACTGAGGACTGAGCATTAAATATAGAAGTTATCTGCTTTGATAAAGAAAATCCCTACACAAATGGGTGCCATCTTTTAAAATAGATGATTGGATAAAGGCATTTTTGACAAGAGTAGTTTCATTGATTGGCAGTTAATTATGAATCAGAAACTGAGGGCTTTCTTCTTCACCTAATTCTCTGGAGATTCCACTGATTCATATGTGGTCTTCCATGTTTGCTGTATTGTCATCCTCCACTGTATAGCAGACAGTGGGTTCATTGATGAATGTTAAGAGTGTATATTAACTTGACTTACATTTAAGTATATATGGAAAATATATCCCTGAACAAAAGCAACCACGGGTATAGTGTTTCCATAGGTTATGTGCATTATTTCTTTTTTTATTTTCTTTTTCTTTTTTCTTTTTTTTTTCTTTTTGCATTTCACACTTTAAAAAATCAACTACTAATAAATCTCCCCCACCTGTTTTCATTTCCTCATGACTTTTCTCTCAGAAGTATAACTGTCTGAGAGGATCTGGCAAAACTCTATTTTGCTTAAAGTAGTAAAAGAATTGGGGTCAATCTTAAATGTCAAATCTCTTGACCAATTGTTTTGAACATCAAAACCAGGTAAAGGAAGAAAAATAGAATGACTCATCTTATGGGGAATGAGGAAAGCAAGGAAAAAGAGTTAATATATATGAGGAAATAAAGTTTGAAGCTAGTAATTGTCACTTTAAACTAGCAAAAGTAGTAAAATATTTTATATCATGTTTTTGATCACTTTGTAGTGGAGAATCAGAACACTAAGAATTCATTTACTACTTTAACTTGGAGGAAAATACAGTCTTCCTGAGAGAGTCAAAATGAAATAGGATACATGTTTACACCTCAAAAAGTGTGAATTGCAAAATGAGTATGATAAAGTTAAAATTTTGGACTTTTATATGTATGACGCCAACATGCAAATTAAAGACAAAATAACTCCCTTTTCATCTATAGTGTAATTTTTCACTTACTTGAAAAGGTTTTGAGCTGTGTGGCTTTTATGTCTTAGGATAATATGCTGTCCCAAGGTTGGGATTCCAAAATGCAGAAATGTAGTTCTTAAAACTGGATAACAACTAGGTCCCTCAGTGAATAGAGTGCCTGGTCTGGAGTCAAGAAGATGAACCTTCCTGAATTAAAATCTGGCCTCAGATACTTAGCAGGTGGGTGACTTAACCCTGTTTGCCTCAGTTTTTCATTTATAAAATGAACTGATGAAGCAAATGGCAAACTACTCCAGTATCTTTGCCAAGAAAACTCCAAATGACATCACAGAGTCAGATGTTACTGAAAAAATTACTTAACAAAATATGAAGTAGTAGCATATTGCAAATAAAGTAAATATATATTTCTTTATGTAAGAATTAAAAACATTTTATTGTTTAATTGTTTCAGACTCTTTTTGACCCAATTTGAAGTTTTCTTGGCAAAGATAACTGGAGTGATTTGCCATTTCCTTCTCCAGCTCATTTTACAGATAAGGAAACTGAGGCAAACAGAATAAAGGGACATTCCCAGGGTTACCCAGCTAGTAAATGTCTGAGGAAAGATTTTAACTCAAAGATAAGTCTTCCAGATTTCAAGTTTAGCTTTCCTTCTATTGGACCTCTTAAATGTCCCTACTTTGTTGTACACAAAGAAAAAAATAGTCTGCTTAGTTTTTCCTTAGGGGGAAAAAAATAGACTACTTAGTATATTAGGACAGCTCACAATGCTTTTTAAGAAAAAAAGGGGGGGGGAGAGGGGACATCATGCTGTTTTCTTTCAGTTCCTGACTTAGTAATGTATAGATCTATTTCTAAGAACAAGACCATATAGCCAAATTGCCCTATGAGAAGTAGGCTACATTTGGGGTTCTAGTTTCTGTGTTTGATTTTGCCATGCAGATGTTTTGTGTTTTAGTGAGTAGTGTCTTTACTGTTGATATTTTGATTGAAATACACAAAATGCTTTATATTAGATCTTTCAGTAAAACTACTTCAGTTTTCATACTCTCCATAAAGCCAACCCAGTTTTCACACTTTCCTATTCAAATGACATTTGCTCAGCAAAATGTAAGACTGCAAGAAAGGTGAAATATCAGCATACTGAACAGAATGGAGAAAATTTTAAGGAGAAAAAACCTAGTGAAAGATTGGCAGGAAGGTAAAGGAACAAAATACAGTTGTGTACGAAGAGACAGTTCCCTTAGTTGTTGGTAAGTCAGAAATACAGAGTGGAAAGCACCCCAAAGGAGGTGCTGAATTAGGCATAGCAATAGTTTTGAGAATGCCATAGGCTTCCAAATTCCAGAGACTTCCTGTAGACTTGCTGAGTAGTTTCAAATAGTCTAGAGAAGGGATTCTTAGTCTTTTTTCCACTCACAATTCCTTTTCACCTGAGAAATTTTTACACAGTCCCCATTATGTAGGTATACAAAATAGGTAAACAAATCAAACATTTACAGATGATAAATGATGATTTCAAGACCCCTCACATTCAATTATGAGACCCCATATAAGGTTAAAGCTATAATCTAGAGTAGGCTTCCATCCTTCATGAAACAGCAATAATTCATTTATTAGGTCCTCATTCATGTCAATCCATTTATCACATGTATCTGCCCTGGACTACCTTCTCTTTTTCCTTCTAAACTATCTTAGGTGATCATTTAATCAATTCCCAGTAATTCAATTATCATTTCTTTGCATATAATTTCTAGATCTAAAGGTCCAATCCTAATCTCTATTCTAAACTACAATTCTTTTTCCCCTTGAGGTAATTGGGATTAAGTGACTTGCCCAGAGTCATTTAGCTAGGAAGTGTTAAGTGTCTGAGATCTGATTTGAACTCAGGTCCTCCTGACTTTAGGGCTGGTGCTCTAGCCACTGCACCACCTAGCTGCCTCGTAAACTATAATTCGGAATCACCCAATTGTCTTTTGTAAAAATCTAACTCGATGTCCCATGGACATCTAACTCAACATGTCTGAAACAAAACTCTCAAATTCTTTTTCTCAGGTTTTTTTTTTTTTTTTTTTAGCTTATTTTTTATTTATTTTTGTTACATTTAGAATTGAGTTGTCTTTTCCTCCCAATCCCGAATTAAAGAAAGCCAATATTTGGCATAGATCATATATGTGAAACTATGCAATACATACTCTATATATCAGTTGTTTCTCTACAGCTGGACAGTGTCTTCTTTCATGTCTTTTGTAATTTATTTGAATATTCATACCAGAATAGTTTGATCCACTGTTATTCTTTGAACAATATTGCTCTTACAGTATACAATATTCTCTTGATTCTGTTCATTTCACTCTTCGTTATTTCATGCAGGTCTTTCTATATTTCTCTAAAATTAACCTGTTCATAATTTCTTACACCATAGTAGAATTCCATTCCCTAATTGATGGACATTCCCTCAGTTTCTATTTCTTTACCAGTTAAAGTGCTGTTTTAATATTTTGGAATATACAGGTTCTTCTAGGAAAGACTTACATGAACTAATACTTAGGGAAGTGAGCAGAATCAGGAGAATGTTTTATCCAGTAACAGCAACATTGTATGATGATGAATTATGAATGATTCAGCTCTCCCCAGCCATACAATGATCCAAGATAATTCCAAAGGACTTGTGATAGAAAATAATAGCCACATCCAGAGAAAAAATTGATGGACCCTGAGTGCAAATCAAAACATACTATTTTTTTTCATGATTTTTTTTCCCCTTTTGGTCTGTTTCTTCTTTCACAACATGACTAATATGGAAATGTATTTTACATGATTGTACAACTATAATCTATAGTAAATTGCTTACCTCTTTGGGATGAGGGGAAGGGAGAGAGGGAGAAAAATTTGGACCTCAAATTTTTGTAAAAATGCTAAAATTGTTTTTGCATATAATTAGTAAAAATAAAATATAATTAAAAAGGAAAATATAGTTTATTTTTCTTTATCCCTGACCACTTAGAAAACAGACCTAATAATGATAATGCTGGGTCAAAAGATATACACAGTTTTATAACAATTTGAGCATAATTCCAAATTGCTTTCCACTTCCCATATTCCCTATTACTATTAAGAACACTACTATCCTCCTTAGATACAGGAACTTCCTATCACCTTAAACTACTCAGTTACGAAAATTAGACATTTAACAATGTAACCAATCAATTGTCAAATCTTGCTATTTCTACCCCAACAGCATTTCATGTGTAACCAAAGTATCCAACTAAGTCTGAGGCATTTTTTCTAGTTGTCTATACCCAAACTTGGGAAACCCAGGTTATACTTACCTTTGTCCTCTTCTCTTACATAGCTACTATTTTAATGCAAACCCTTATAACCTCTAAACTGGGCTATTCAAATAAATTTCTGATTGGGCTCCTTGTCCTAAATTTCCCTCCATTATAAGCCATTCTCAATGTACCTACCAGAGTTATTTTTCCTAAAGTCTAGGGTCTATCTGCCCACATCACTAAGTCACCAGTGGCTGTCAAGTTTTAGTGGTCCCTTATTTCCTTCAGTTTTAAAAGTTCTCTGGCATTTTTAGTTTGTTTAAAACTTGGTCCCTTTCTATATTTCCAGTCTTCTTAAACATTACTCTCTTCTATGAACTTTATTATCTAACTGCATGAGTCTATTTTCAATACCTCAAAAAAGACATTCTTAACCTCTATTTCTTTCCATTGGATGGTTCCTATACCTAGAATCACTCATTTTCTGTTGTTGCCCTGGATATCTTAGAATCAGCCAGAGTCAGGATAAGCAAAAGTTTTTATTCTTGGTCTTTTGGGGTCGCCGTCAGGGGATTAGATATAGGAATCTTTACATCTCCTTCTTCTCTCCACTGCCAAAGAAGTATCTTCCTTCTCCTACTCCACCCGCTGATCTCTCCTCCCTTCTCTCCCCACACACACAGATGGAGCCAGCATAGAGTTGAGTATGGTCATCCTCCAAACATGTTAATAGAGAATTGTCCAATTGTTATTTAGCCTTAAGTGCTAGGTTAAGTGCATCTGCTCAGTTCTAGCCCTTTTGTGGCTTCAAATCTCAGCTTAAAACCCACCTTCTGAAGTAGATGGTTCCTAGTGCACCCCTCCCCCTTCTTTCTACTCTGCATATATCTTTTTATTGTTGATTAATTTAATAAATATGTGAATAACATTGATTAGTGTAGGCAGTTCTTCATAAGGAAAAGAGATGTAGATAGAAAGGGAAGAGGCAACTAGGTGGTACAATGGATAGAGCATTTGGATTGAGAAATATCGCTCCTCATTAGATTGTAAACTCCTTGAGGAAAGGCCTTTTGCCTCTATCTTAGTATATTGCCTAGCACTGTTCTGATATAATCCTATATCTGTCACTTATTAGCTGAGCAAGTCATATTACTTCTCTCAGTTTCTTTTTAACATGGGGAGTAATAACAGTATATACCTTAGGAGATTTTTGGGAGGATCAAATAACATGCTTTGGGAACCTCAAAGTACCATGTGAATTAAATATGCACATATGTGGGAGGTATTGAAAATAGTGTCATTAACTCCACTGTTATTCTGTGTATGTCCTGTATTTACATAGTTCCCAGTATGAGGACTAAGATTGCTTTTTTTTTTCCTCTTTGTTCTTAACACACACCCCCCAAAGTATAATGTTTTGCACATAGTAAACATTTATTTATAAAAAGGAAATGCTTTTTTGATTGATTGGATAGGGTATTCGAAATAGGACTTTACTGTTAAGAAAAAGGCATTAGCATTAACTGGGCAATAGATAAACTAATTATGGTAAATGAATATAATATAATATTCCATTATAACTATATATCACAATTGTTAACTATTCTCCAATTTATGGGCATCCTTTTAATTTCCAATTCTTAGTCATCACAAAAAAAAGCTGCTATATTTTTGGTACAAATAGGTCCCTTTCCTTTTTGGGAGGTTGGCTTTGGTATGTAGACCCAGCAGTAGAGTAGCTATATTAAAGGGTATGCACAGCTTTATATTCCATTGGGCATGGTTCAAAATTGTTCTCCAGGATGGTTGAATCAGTTCACAACTTCACTAACTAGTACAATAGGGTCCCAGTCGGTTCATATTTCCTCTCGTATTCATCATTTTCCTTTTTTGTCACATTAGCCACTCTGATAATTGTGAGGGAATTGTTTTAATTTGCATTTCTCTAATAGTCATTTAGATCATTTTTTCATATGACTATAGATAGCTTTGATTTTTTTTGTTTGAAAACTGCCTGTTCATATTCTTTGACCATTTATCAATTAAGGAATAACTTGTATTTTTCTAAATTTGGTTCATTACTCTATATATTTGAGGAATGAGGTCTTTATCAGAGATCTTTGTTGTAATTTTTTTTCTGTTTTCTGCTTTTTTTATAATTTTGATTGCATTGGTTTTAATTCTTCAAAAACTTTTTAATTTTATATAATCAAAATTATCTTGTTTACATTTTGTAATCCTCTTTACATCTTCCTTGGTTCCAAAGTCTTCTCTTTTCCATATATTTGACAGATAAACTCTTCAATTTGCTTATGCTATGAACCTTTAAGTATAAATCATATTCTCATTTTGCCCTTATTTTGGTATACAGTGAGAGATGTTAGTTTATACCTACTTTCTACTTACTGTTTTCCAGTTTTCTCAGCAGTTTTTGTGAAATAATGAGTTTTTGTTCCAAAAACTTAGATCTTTGGGTTTATCATATTCTGGATTACTGTGGTCATTTACTGTAATGTAATTTGTAACTAATTTATTCCACTGATCCACCACTCTATTTCTTGGCCAGTAGCAGATTGTTTTGATAATTATTTTTTAATAATACAATTTGAGATTAGTTCAAGAAAACTATCTTCTTTTGCATTTTTTCACTGATTTCCTTGATGTCTTTGAGCTTTTGTTCTTCTAGATGAATTTTATTATAATTTTTTCTAGTTGTATAAAATAATTTTTGGTAGTTTGATTGGCATGGCACTGAACAAATAGATTAAATTAGATACATTTGTCATTTTTGTTTTATTGGCATAATCTATTCAAGAGCAATTAATTTTTTTCAATTATTGAAACCTGACTTTATTTGTATGACAAATATTTTATGGTTATAGTCATATAGTTCCTAGGTTTGTCTTGACAGGTATTCCTGTCAAGTCTTGACAGACTCCCAAGTATTTTATATTGTCTACAGTTATTTTAAATGAAATTGCTCTTTCTATCTCTTGATGCTGGACTTTGTTGGTAATATGCAGAGATGCTGATGATTTTTGTGAGTTTATTTTATATCCTGCAACTTTGATAAAGTTACTAATAATTTCAACTAGATTTTTAGTTGATTCTCTAAGATTTTTCTAAGAATACCATTATATCATGTGTACAGAGGGATAGTTTTGTTTCCTCATTGCCTATTCTAATTACTTTGATTTCTTTTTTTCTTTTTGCTATAGTTAACATTTTACTACAACATCATATAATAGAAGTGGGTAAATTATATTTTTGTAGATATTCATCTATTTTATTTAGATTGTCAAATTTATTGCTATATAATTGAATAAAATAGCTCCTAATAATTTCTTAATTTTCTCTTTATTGGTGGTGAATTCACCCTTTTCATTTTTGATATTAGTAACTTAGTTTTCTTCTTTAAATCAAATTAACCAATAGTCTACCTATTTTGTTGGACTCCCCCCCCCCCATAAAACTAACTTCTAGTGTTATTTATTAGTTGGATGGTTTTCCTACTTTCAGTTTTATTAATCTCTTCTTTGATTTTCAGTATTTCCAACTTGGTGTTTAATAGTGAATTTTTAATTTGTTCTTTTTCCAATGTTTTTCATCGTACACCCAATTCATTGATCTCTATTCTATTGATATAAGCAATTAGAGCTATAAATTTCCCCCTAATTAGAGATATACATTTTCCCTTAAGTAACACTTTGGCTGAATCCTATACATTTTGGAATGTTGTATCATTGTTGTCATTTTCTTTAATGAAATTATTTATTATTTTTATGATTTGTTCTTTGAATCTTTTATTTTTTAGGACTGGATTATTAAATCTCTCTTTCCATTATTGATATAATTTTTGTTGCATTAAATGAAAAGGATTCATTTACTTTTTTTTGCATTTGGCTTTGAGGTTTTTAATGTTCTAATACATAGTAACTTTTTGTGTAGCTGCCATATATTACTGAGAAAAAGGTATATTTCTTTCTATTCCCATTAACTTTTCTTCAAAGAGTTATCATATTTAACTTTGTCAGAATTTTATTCACCTCCTTAATTTCGTTCTTGTTTATTTTTTGGTTAGGTTTACCTAGTTCTCAGAGGGGAAAGTTGAGGTCCCCCACTAATATAGTTTTATCATCTATTTCCTCTTATAACTCATTCAATTTCTCCTTTAAACGTTTAAATGATATACCATTGGTGTATATATATTTAATAGTGATATCACTTCATTGTCCATGGTGCCTTTCAGAAAGATATAGTTTCCTTCTTTATGTCTTTTAATTAGATCTATTTTCACTTTTGTTTTGTTCAAGACAATGATTGCTATCACTGCTTTCTTTGCTTCAACTGAAGCATAATAGATTCTGCTCCAGCTCGTCACATTTATCCTGTGTGTATCTCTCTGCTCCAAATATGTTTCCTTTAAACAACATATTGTAGGATTCTGATTTTTGATCCTTTCTGCTATCTGATCCTGTTTTATGGATGAGTTCATTCCATTTACATTTATAGCTATGATAACTATGTTTCCCTTCATGCAGTTTTGCACTTGTTTATCCCCCTTTTTCTCTTGCCTGCCACCCTTTGCCTCCTCACAAATGTTTTACTTCTGATCACCATTTGCCCCAGTCTCTCCTCCCTCTTTGCTTCTTTATATTGTAAGATAGAGTTCTATATCTGAGTGAGTATATTATTCCCTCTTTGAGCCAATCTTGATGATGATGCCACCTGTACTTCCCAACTTCCCTTCCCTTTCATGCCTTTTTTATGCGGAATAATTTACCCCATTCAATTTTCCTTCTCTCAGGGAAGTTTCATTTCTCACTATTTTGTTTCAGGAAGTATCATTCCAACAAGATCATCTTATATTTACATTTATATTCCCATTACTCCTTATCTTCATATTTCTATCTACATTTACTCCTTCTAATTGCTCTTATAATAATAAAATTCTTAAGAGTTACAAATCTTATCATGTCATAAAATAGAAATAGTTTAATCTTACTGAATTTCTTGTTTTCTCTTGTTTCTTTTTTGTCTTTTTATTTTTCTCTTGAGTCTTGTATTTGGAAGTCAAATTTTTATTCAGTTCTGACCTTTTAATTAGGAATGCTTGAAAGTCCTCTATTTTGCTAAATGTTCATTTCCCCCCTCAAAAATTATATTCAATTGTGCTGGAAAGGTGCTTCTTGAATGTAAGCTTAACCCTTTTGCCTTCTAGTATATCATATTCCAAACCCTTTTGTCCTTTAATCTAGAAGTTGCCAATCCTGTATAATTATGACCGTGACTCCAATGATAACTGAATTATTTCCTTTTGGCTCTTTGATCTGTAGGGTCTAGAATTTGGCCATAATATTCCTGAGAGTTTTCATTTTGGGATCTCCTTCAGGGAGTGATTGATGGATTTTTTCATTTTCTATTTTGACCTCTGGTTCTTATGTCAAGGCATTTTTCTTTAATAATTTCTTTAAAGGTATTGTTCAGAACTGAGTGGATGCCCATTGGAGAATGGCTGAATAAGTTATGGTATATGATTGTTATGGAATATTATTGTTCTATGAGAAATGATCAGCAGAATGATTTCAGAAAGAATTACATGAACTGGTGCTGTGTGAAATGAGCAGAACCAAGAGATTATTGTACAGCAGTGAGTAACAACAAGATTATTCAATGATCAATTCTGATGGATATGGCTCTTTTTAATTGTGAGGTGATTCAGGTCAATATCAATGATCTTTGATGAAGAGAGCCATCTGCATCTGGAGAGAGGACTGTGGGGACTGAGGATGCATCACAACATAGTAGTTTCACTTTTTTGTTGTTGATTGCTTGCATTTTGTTTTCTTTCTCATTTTTTTCCCTTTTTTATCTGATTTTTTTTGTGCAGCATAAAAATTGTGGAAATATGTATAGAAAAATTGCACATGTTAAACATATGCTTGCTGTCTAGGGGAGGGGATGGGAGGAAGAGAAGGAGAAAAAATTTGGAATTCAGGGTTTTGCAGGGATGAGTGTTAAAAAACTATCTATGCATATATTTTGAAAATAAGGGTTTTTTTTAAAAAAAGATATTGTCCAAGATTTTTTAAAATTGTAGTTTTTAAGTAGTCCAGTAATTTTTGTAATATCTCTCCTGGATTTATTTTCTACATTAGTTGTTTTCCCAGTGAGTAATTCTACATTTCTAATTTTTTGAAATTTTGTTTTATATCTTGATTTTCATAGAATCATTAGTTTCCCCTTGTTCAATTGTAATTATTCAGGAATTATTTTCTTTAGTGAGTTTTTGTTTTTCCTTTTTCATTTGTCCAATTGTACTTTTTAGGGAGTTATTTTCTTTGGTAAATTTTTGCATATCTTTTCCCATGCTATTAACTCTTTTTTCATGATTTTCTTGCATTGCTCACATTTTTTTTCCCAATTTTTCTTTTGCTTCTCTAATTTGCTTTTAACATCCATTTTAAGCTCTTCCAGAAGTTCTTTTTGAGTCTAAGGCCAAATTATTCTTTGAGACTTTGTAGCCATTTTGACACTATTGTCCTTTTCTAAGTTTTCACCTTGATCCTTTCTATTATCACAGTAACTTTCTATAGTCAAGTTATTTTTTGTTTTTGCTCATTTTTTTCTCCCTTTGTTATGACTTGGTGTTTTTATGTGAGAGTTAGGCTCTGATCCTGCACTGTTCCTAGCTTTTTGTGCTTTAGGTCTTCCTGCTTGCTTTCTCTGGAGGGTAGGCTTCTTTTCTGGCTTGTACTGAGAAGTGGGACCTACCATTCATCTACTCTGGATGTGTGGGGTTAGCTGGTGACCTATCTCAAGGTGAAGTTGCTATGATAATAGAGTCTTTCTGGTGAGGCCCTGCTGATGGGTTGCTATGGAAAAGGATCTTTACTTGCAGGTTCCAAGGGTTTGGTTTTACTGTTGATCAGTCCTGGGGTGGGGCTTCATTACTGGTCAATAATGGTGGCTTGTACTTAGGGTGGGGTCACTGGGGTAGGGTCCTGCTGCTTATACAGTCTTCTCACTTGCCTAAGCAACAAGCAATTCTATTGCTTACTACCCTGATCTGATTATAGATCCAAAGAAGGAATGGAAGGGACCTGTTTCTAGGGATGATACTTTAGAGTGAGGAGGAATCATAGATGCTGGGCTGAAGGAAGTAGTATTTATGTGACTTTGATGCAGTGATTGGAGTGAGGTCTCAAATTCATCCTCAATTCTAGTCTGGACACTGTAGAAGAATAATCACAGTAGGAATCCAAAACCAAAGGGAAATTGATATTTCTGTCACTATGAATCAGGAGAGATTTCCACCTGACTGATAGTAAATGACTACGAAAGGAATATATTGAAATTCCAACCAAGAGAAAATCCACAGTCCTAGTGCTCATACCCAAACCCAGATCAGCAACTTACACAATGTAGAGAAAGAGAAGATTTTGCCCTTTGGGAGGACTCAAAACTTGAAAATCTCTATCCCAAGTTGTCACTGAGATCTTGGAATTACACAGCACTCTATACCCCAAGAAGAAGCAGAAAGACCTTCCCTCATGAAGTCACAAATCCTGGCCTTAGAACAGTCTAAAATCAGAAAATAGGCTAGAAGAATGACCTAACAAAAAATCCAATGTGGAAAGATAGTCTGGTGTCAAGATATTCAAGACATAAGCAAAGAAAAGAGAGAATTACTCCAAAACATCTATAACTAAAACTTCAAAGAAAAATACAGTTTGGGCAAAAATTCAACAAAACTTAAAAATTGCTTGAAAAGTTGAAGCAAGAGGGTTTTTTAAAAGAGTTTTAAATTTTTTTTTATAAATGAGAATACTAGAAGAAAAAAAATGAAACATATGGGAAAAGAATTAAAAAGGGAATTAACATATTGGCACAAGATACATAAAACTTTGTCCAAGCAATAAACTCCCCCAAATGGTCTCTAGTCTCATGGAAAATGACCAAATAGAAGATGATATCATGAGCAACAAGAAATTGTTGTTGTTGTTGTTGTTGTTTGATAATTTTTTAAATTATTTTTTTATTTTATAATTATAAACTTTTTTGACAGTATATATGTATGAGTAATTTTTTTTATAACATTATCCCTTGTATTCACTTTTCCAGATTTTCCCCTCCCTCCCTCTACTCCCTTCCCTAGATGACAGGCAATCCCATACATTTTACATGTGTTACAATATAACCTAGATACAATATATGTGTGCAAATCCAATTTTCTTGTTGCACGTTAAATATTAGATTCCTAAGGTATAAGTAACTTGGGTAAATAGACAGTAATGCTAACAATTTACATTCATTTCCCAGTGTTCCTTCTCTGGGTGTAGTTATTCCTGTCCATGATTGATCAACTGGAAGTGAGTTGGATCTTCTTTATGTTGAAGATATCCACTTCCATCAGAATACATCTTCATACAGCATTGAAGTGTACAGTGATCTTCTGGTTCTGCTCGTTTCACTCAGCATCAGTTGATGTAAGTCTCTCCAAACCTTTCTGAATTCATCCTGCTGGTCATTTCTTTTTTTTTTTTTTTTCTTTTTTTTAAGTAGAAATTTGCTTTCCTTTTTATTTATTTATTTATTTTTATTCATTCCAAATTATCCCCTCCCTCCCTCCACTCCCTCCACCCGATGACAGGTAATCCCATACATTTTACATGTGTTACAATATAACCTAGATACAATATATGTGTGTAAATACCATTTTCTTGTTGCACATTAATTATTAGCTTCCGAAGGTATAAGTAACCTGGGGAGATAGACAGTAGTGCTAACAATTTACATTCACTTCCCAGTGTTCCTTCTCTGGGTGTAGTTATTTCTGTCCATCATTGATCAACTGGAAGTGAGTTGGATCTTCTTTATGTTGAAGATTTCCACTTCCATCAGAATACATCCTCATACTGTATTGTTGTTGAAGTGTATAGTGATCTTCTGGTTCTGCTCATTTCACTCAGCAATAGTTGATGTAAGTCTCTCCAAGCCTCTCTATATTCCTCCTGCTGGTCATTTCTTACAGAGCAATAATATTCCATAACCTTCATATACCATAATTTACCCAACCATTCTCCAATTGATGGATATCCATTCAACTTCCAGTTTCTAGCTACAACAAAAAGAGCTGCCACAAACATTTTGGCACATACAGGTCCCTTTCCACTCTTTAGTATTTCTTTGGGATATAATCTTAATAACAGCACTGCTGGATCAAAGGGTATGCACAGTTTGATAACTTTTTGGTCATAGTTCCAAATTGCTCTCCAGAATGGCTGGATTCTTTCAGAACTCCACCAACAATGTATCAGTGTCCCAGTTTTCCCACATCCCCTCCAACATTCATCATTATTTGTTCCTGTCATCTTAGCCAATTGACAGGGCAACAAGAAATTGTGAAGCAAAATCAAAAGACTGAAAAAATAGAAGAAAGGATGAAATATTTTATAGCAAAAAAAAAAACAAAAAACAAAAAAATTACATGAAAAATCAAAGAGACAAAATTATTTAAAACTTATTGAACTATTTGAAAGTCATCATGAGAAAAAATATTCATATCTTTTAGAATCAGAGGGAAAAGTGGAAATAGAAAAACCTCGGTTGTCATCTCCTAAAAGAGATCTCTATATAAAATTCCCAAGAATATTATAATCCAATTTCCGAATTTCCATGTCGAAGAAAAAATACTACCAACAACTAGGAAGAAAGAATTGAAGTACTGAAAATACACGTGATTTAGCAGCCACCACTATAAAGGAGTGGAGAGCTTGTAATATGATATTTGATAACACAAAGTATACAGGTTTAGAATCAAGAATAACTTGCTCCACAAAACTCAGTATAATCCTGCAATGGATAAAATGGATCGTGAATGGAATAGACAATTTCCAAGCATTTCTATGAAAAGATCAGAGCTTTTTAGAAATTTTGAAGTGCAAACCTAGCAGTATAAAGAAAGATGAAAAGTAAATGAGAATGAATATTATATAGCACTACACAAAGATAAATTGTTTACATCTAAAGGTGGGGAAATAATACATTTGTGCCAGACTTCAGCCTGGGTCATCAAGACTCTTAGAAGAACTCTTAAGTAGACAAAAAAGGCTAAGAGTAGTTCTATTAATGTCTTGCTGGAAAGGGAAAAGAATAATAGTTATAAGATAAATAGGAAGTTTAGGGAAAAGTTATCTCATACAATAAGAGAAAGGAAAGTAGATATCTACACAAACAGGAAGGAGGATAAAAAAGCAGCTGATATTAGAACCTTACACTCATTTGGACTGATCAAGGAAGGAAAATATACCCATAAAGTTGAATACAAAAATATATTTTACTCAATAAGCAAATAGGAGAGAAAGGGGAGAATTAGAGCTAGAGTAGATTAAGAGAAGAATTAATCCTAACCAGAACAAATACTAAGGATGTACAAAAATATTTATAGCTCTTTTTGCCATGTCAGTGAATGAAAACCTATGAGAGTGTCCATCAATTGGGAAATTTTTTAAAGAAGTTATGGAACATAAATATGATAAAAAATGTTGTTATGATATAAGAAATGATGGAAAGGGATGGTTTCAGAGAAATTTGAGAATATTGATATGCATAGTGAAGAAGAAGCAGGAGAATAATTTATACAATGACAATAATGCGATAAAGGAGATAGACTTTAAAAGACTTAGGAACTTTTGATAGGTATAAAGACTACTATGATTCCAAGAAACTGATGATGATGAAATGTGCTACCCATTTTTTGATAGAGAAGAGAAAGACTTAAAGGGAAGAATTTTAAAAGAGAAGGTTCCAAAACAGGATTGTTAATTTTTTTATGTTTGTAATAGGAGTTTTTATTTTATTTTTATTTTTTCTGAGGCTGGGGTTAAGTGACTTGCCCAGGGTCACACAGCTAGGAAATGTTGTGTCTGAGACCAGATTTGAACTTGGGTCCTCCTGAATTCAGGGCTGGTGCTCTATCCACTGCATCACCTAGCTGCCCCCTGCAATATAAGTTTTTATTCTTTCTTTTCCAGTTAGTGAGGGAAGAGATTAGAGGGAAAGTAGGCAAATTTTTTTTAATTTAATTTTTATTTAATTTTATAACATTTTTTTTGACAGTACATATGCATGGGTAATTTTTTACAACATTATCCCTTGCACTTACTTCTATTCAGATTTTTTCCCTTCCTCCCCCAACCCCCTCCCCCAGATGGCAGGCAGTCTTATACATGTTAAATATATTACAGTATATTCTAGATACAATATATGTGTGTAGAACCGAATTTCTTGTTGCACAGGAAGAATTGGATTCAGAAGGTAAAAATAACAGTTTACACTCATTTCCCAGTGTTCCTTTTCTGGATGTAGCTGATTCTGTCCATCATTAATCAATTGGAATTGGATTAGCTCTTCTCTATGTTGAAGATAACCACTTCCATCAGCATACATCCTCGTACAGTATCATTGTTGAAGTGTATAATGATCTTCTGGTTCTGCTCGTTTCACTTAGCATCAGTTGATGTAAGTCTCTCCAAGCCTCTCTGTATTTCTCCTGTTGGTCATTTCTTACAGAACAATAATATTCCATAACATTCATATACCATAATTTACCCAACCATTCTCCAATTGATGGATATCCATTCATCTTCCAGCTTCTAGCCACTATGAAAAGGGCTGCCACAAACATTTTGGCACATACAGGTCCCTTTCCCTTCTTTAGTATTTCCTTGGGATATAAGCCCAATAGCAGCAATGCTATTTTTGATAACTTTTTGGGCATAATTCCAGATTGCTCTCCAGAATGGTTGGATTCTTTCACAACTCCACCAACAATGTATCAGTGTCCCAGTTTTCCCATAGCCCCTCCAACATTCATCGTTATTTGTTCCTGTCATCTTAGCCAATCTGACAGGTGTATAGTGGTACCTCAGAGTTGTCTTAATTTGCATTTCTCTGATCAGTAGTGATTTGGAACACTTTCATATGAGCAGTAATAGTTTTAATTTCATCATCTGAAAATTGTCTGTTCATATACTTTGACCATTTATCAATTGGAGAATGGCTTGATTTCTTATAAATTAAAGTCAATTCTCTGTATATTTTGGAAATGAGACCTTTATCAGAACCTTTAACTGTAAAAATGTTTTCCCAATTGGTTACTTCCCTTCTAATCTTGTTTGCATTAGTTTTGTTTGTGCAGAAACTTTTTAATTTGGTGTAATCAAAATGTTCTATTTTATGATCAATAATGGTCTCTAGTTCTCCCTTGGACACAAACTCCTTCCTCCTCCACAAGTCTGAGAGGTAAACCATCCCATGTTCCTCCAATTTATTTATGATTTCGTTCTTTATGCCTAAATCTTGGACCCATTTTGATCTACTCTTAGTATGTGGTGTTAAATGTGGGTCCATGCCTAGTTTCTGCCATACTAATTTCCAGTTTTCCCAGCAGTTTTTGTCAAATAATGATTTCTTATCCCAAAATTTGGGATCTTTGGGTTTGTCAAACACTAGATTGCTATTTTTATTCACTATCTTGCCCTGTGAACCTAACCTATGCCACTGATCAACTAGTCTATTTCTTAGCCAATACCAAATGGTTTTTATAATACAGTTCTAGATCAGGTACAGCTAGACCACCTTCACTTAATTTTTTTTCATTACTTCCCTTGAAATTCTCGACCTTTTGTTGTTCCATATGAATTCTGTTGTTATTTTTTCTAGGTTATTAAAATAGTTTCTTGGAAGTCTGATTGGTATAGCATTAAATAAATAGATTAGTTTAGGGAGTATTGTCATCTTAATTATATTCGCTCGGCCTATCCAAGAGCACTGAATGTCTTTCCAATTATTTAAATCTGACTTTATTTTTGTGGCAAGTGTTTTTTTAATTTTGCTCATATAATTCCTGACTATCCTTTGGTAGATATATTCCCAAATATTTTATACTATTGACTGTTATTTTGAATGGAATTTCTCTTTGTATCTCTTGCTGTTGGATTATGTTGGTAATGTATAAAAATGCTGTGGATTTATGTGGATTTATTTTGTATCCTGCAACTTTGCTAAAATTCTGAATTATTTCTATTAGCTTTTTAGCAGAGTCTTTGGGGTTCTCTAAGTATACCATCATGTCATCTGCGAAAAGTGATAATTTGATTTCCTCATTTCCTACTCTAATTCCTTGAATCTCTTTCTCGGCTCTTATTGCCAAGGCTAGAGTTTCTAGTACTATATTGAAAAGTAATGGTGATAGTGGACAACCTTGTTTCACTCCTGATCTTATAGGGAAAGGTTCTAGTTTATCGCCATTACATATGATATTTACTGAAGGTTTTAAATATATGCTCCTTATTTTAAGGAATAGTCCATTTATTCCTATACTCTCAAGCGTTTTTAGTTAGGAATGGATGTTGGATTTTATCAAATGCTTTTTCTGCATCTATTGAGATGATCATATGGTTTTTATTAATTTGATTATTAATATGGTCAATTATACTAATAGTTTTCCTAATATTAAACCAGCCCTGCATTCCTGGTATAAATCCCACTTGGTCATAGTGTATTATCCTGGGGATGATTTTCTGAAGTCTATTTGCTAATATCTTATTTAAGATTTTAGCATCTATATTTATTAAGGAAATTGGTCTATAGTTTTCTTTCTCAGTTTTCGATCTACCTAGTTTAGGTATCAGTACCATGTTTGTGTCATAGAAGGAATTTGGTAGGACTCCTTCAATCCCTATTTTTTCAAATAGTTTACATAGCATTGGAGTTAATTGTTCTTTAAATGTTTGGTAGAATTCACATGTAAATCCATTAGGTCCTGGGGACTTTTTCTTAGGAAGTTGGTTAATAGCTTGGTCTATTTCTTTTTCTGAGATGGGACTATTTAGACTACTTACTTCTTCCTCTGTTAATCTGGGCAAGCTATATTTTTGAAGGTATTCTTCCATTTCATTTAAGTTATCGAATTTATCGGCATAAAGTTGAGCAAAGTAGCTCCTAACTATTGTTCTAATTTCCTCTTCATTAGTGGTGAGTTCACTCTTTTCATTTTCAAGACTAACAATTTGCTTTTTCTCTTTCCTTTTTTTAATCAGGTTTACTAAGGGTTTGTCTATTTTGTTGTTTTTTTCATAGAACCAACTCTTAGTTTTATTAATTAATTCAATAGTTTTTTTACTTTCAATTTTATTAATCTCACCTTTTATTTTTTGAATTTCAAGTTTTGTGTTTGTCTGGGGGTTTTTAATTTGTTCCTTTTCTAGCAATTTTAGTTGTAAACCCAATTCGTTGGCCCTCTCTTTCTCTATTTTATGCAAGTAGGCCTGTAGAGATATAAAATTTCCCCTTATTACTGCTTTGGCTGTATCCCACACATTTTGGTATGATGTCTCATTATTGTCATTTTCTTGGGTGAAGTTATTAATTATGTCTATGATTTGCTGTTTTACCCAATCATTCTTTAGTATAAGATTATTTAGTTTCCAATTATTTTTTGGTCTATTTTCCCCTGGCTTTTTATTGAATGTAATTTTGATTGCATTGTGGTCTGAAAAGGATGCATTTACTATTTCTGCCTTATTGCATTTGATTTTGAGGTTTTTATGCCCTAGTATATGATCAATTTTTGTATAGGTTCCATGAACTGCTGAGAAGAAAGTATATTCCTTTCTGTCTCCAGTTAGCTTTCACCAAAGATCTATCATATCAAACTTTTCTAGTATTCTATTTACCTCTTTGACTTCTTTCTTATTTATTTTGTGGTTTGATTTATCTAATTCTGAGAGTGCAAGGTTGAGATTTCCCACTATTATAGTTTTGCTATCTATTTCCTCTTGCAGCTCTCTTAATTTCTCTTTTAAGAATTTAGATGCTGCACCACTTGGTGCATACATGTTTAATATTGATACTGCTTCACTATTGATGCTGCCCTTTAGCAGCTTATCTCTTTTAATTAGATCAATTTTTGTTTTTGCTTGATCTGAGATGAGGATGGCTACTCCTGCTTTTTTGGTTTTGCCTGAAGCATAATAGATTCTGCTCCACCCTTTTACTTTTACTTTGAATGTCTCACCCTGTTTCAGGTGTGTTTCCTGTAAACAACATATAGTAGGATTCTGACTTTTAATCCAGTCTGCTAACTGCTTCCTCTTTATGAGGCAGTTTGCCCCATTCACATTTATGGTTAGAAGGACTAATTCTATATTGCTTGCCATCCTATTAACCCCTGCTTATGCTTTTCCCCTTTCCTTCCCTCTTACCCCCCTACCCAGTATTAAACTGGTGAACACCGCTTGCTTTTCACAGCCCTCCCTTTTTAAGATCCCTCCCCCACCTTAAAGATCCTCCCTTATTTTACCCCTTTTCCTCGAAATTTCTATATTCCCTTCCCCTTAGCTTACTCCTTCCCTTTTACTTTTCAATGAAGTGGAAGAAGTTTCACCATAAATCGAATATGTCTATTGATACACACTGTGTTCATCTCCCTCCTTTCTTTCTCTCAGATATATTTGCCTCTTCATGAGATGTAGTACCACCACTTTACACTTTATGATATAATTTCCTTTCCACCTCTAGTTTCTAAGACAAATTGTACATATGTTCTTTACATATTTTTTTGGCAGAAGTATAGTTCTCAAGATTTCTTTTTACCTTTTTAGAAATCTCTTGAGTTCTGTATTTGAAGATCAAACCTTTTATGTAGATCTGGTTTTTTCATCAAAAATAGATGGAATTCATTTATTTCATTAAATGTCCATCTTCTTCCCTGGAAAATGATGCTCATTCTTGCTGGGTAAGTTATTCTTGGCTGCATACCAAGTTCCTTAGCCTTTCGGAATATCATGTTCCAGGCCCTGCATTCTTTTAATGTGGACGCTGCTAGATCCTGGGTTATCCTTATTGTGGCTCCTCCATATCTGAATTGCTTTTTTCTAGCAGCTTCCAATATCTTTTCCTTTGTCTGATGGTTCTTGAACTTGGCCACTATATTTCTTGGCGTTTTGATTTTAGGGTCCCTTTCAGTAGGTGATCGATGAATTTTTTCAATGTCTATTTTACCCTCTGTTTCCAGAACATCTGGGCAGTTCTCTTTGATAATTTCCTTGAAAATGGTGTCCAAGCTCTTTTTTTCCTCACATTTTTCAGGGAGTCCAATTATTCTCAAATTGTCTCTCCTGGATCTGTTTTCCAGGTCTGTTGTCTTTCTAGTAAGGTACTTGACATTCTTTTCAATTGTTTCATTTCTCTGGATTTGCTTGACTACCTCTTGGTTTCTCCTTGAGTCATTCATTTCTACTTGTTCCAGTCTAATTTTCAATGATGTATTTTCTTCACTCACTTTTTTTATATCTCTTTGTAATTGTCCAATTGAGTTTTTATCTTCTATGGAATTTTTTTCCATTTTATCCATTTTATTTTTTAGAGAGATGTTTTCTTTTTCCAGCTCACTAATCCTGTTTTCCTTGGAGTTGTTTACCTTTTCCAGCTCACTAATCTTGTTTCTCAATGATTTGATTTCTTTATCCACTCTGTCTTTGAATGCATGGGATGACTTCTGGAGGCTCTCTTGCCAAGCTTCCCTTTCCTTTTCCCATTTCTCTTCCAGCTCTCTTGTGAGAGCCTTTTTGATTTCCTCTATGAGATTCATTTGTATTGAGGAGCAGCTCATATCCCTCTTAGGGGATTCATCTGGGGACAGTCTGTTTTTAGTCTCCTCAGTGTTTGAAGTCTGCTCTCTCTCCATACAAAAGCTGTCAATAGTTAGAGCCCTTTTGAACTTTTTGTTCATTTTGTCAGAGTAGGAATTGAAGAAAACAAACTGACAAGAGAAACAATTGGTCTGTTTTGCGGGTGATGGGGCTGGATGGTATTAATGGGCTTCCTCTACAGACTGGGGGTAGGGCAGCAGAGAGCCACTAACAGAACAGCAATGACTGTACTGAGTCTGCGCTCTGAGGCTCCGAGAACCACCGAGTCAGTCCGGGTGGGGGTTGGGGGTGGCCGGATTCTGAGAGAAGCTGGCTTTCTGGGGTTTTAATCTTCACCTCCGGTGTTTATACCCTCTCCCTGCTCCTGGCTTGCTGCCAAGACAGAGTATCCACTCTGGGGAAAAAGTCTTTTTGTACAAACTGCAGAGATCGTACCCCTCCCCCTCCGGTCTAAGTTGTGTGAGCTGCCTGTCTCGCTCTGGCTTGCCTGCCCTCAGTCTGTGCCCAGTCTGATTGACCCTCCCCCGAACAAACACAGACCTTTTCTGGCGACTTTCAAGGATGTCTTCTCTTGGTGATTATTTGTGGATTTCTTTCTGGGTCAAGCATTAAGTCTGAGGCTTGTCATGAAGTAAGTTCTGAGAGAAAACGAGGAGGTCAAGCAGCTGTCTGCCTCCACGCCGCCATCTTGCCCGGAAGTTCCCCCAAATTTTTACTAATAGAAAAAAATTATTTAAAAATATGTAAACTGAGAGGTGGAGTCAAGATGGTGGAGTAAAAGCAGAAACTTGAAGAATCTCTTTCCCAAAATTGCTTCAAATTCTTTTAAATGATGATAAACAAATTTTAGAGGATCAAGACACCCCCCAAAATGGAGTAGAACATTTTCCAATTGAAGACAACTTAGAAGCTCAGCAGAAAAAGTCTATACATCAGGGTGGAGTTCCTGGGCCACTGCAGCTCTGACCTGGATCCAGCCTAACCTGGCCCGACCTCTGAATTAACAACAGTACTGGTGTCTTCTAAACCTCTCAGCTCAGAGACACCAAAAAGTAGCTGGAGGGTTAGCAGGAAAGGTCTGTAGACCCAGAGTGGGAGTCCTAGCACAGACCTGCCATAGCTCCACCTCTGGCCCAGACCTCTGAAAGGTCTGATGGGACCTCTGAAAATCGATAGCAGTGCTGGAGGCTTTTGGATCTCTCAGCCCAGAGACACCAGAGAGGACTCAGAAGGTCAATGGAGAGGATCTGTGACAACAAGGTGGAGCCTGGTGTGCAGTCCCAGGGAAGCTCTGGTCAGCAGAGCCTCAGCCGGGCCAGTACCCTAGATCTTACTGCTATGGTGGGGCAGGGACACATCTAACAGCTTCAGGGCAGAAAATAAAGCTTGTGGTCAGATTTCTAGAAGGATTTCTGAAAACAACTGGGCAAAATTCTTGAAGTTTGGGACAGTGTACCCTCCACCCTGGAAACAGAGTCCTAGTTTAACAAAAAGTTGAAAGCTGAGTAATAGGCTAGGAAAATGAGCAAACAACCAAAAAAGTTTCTGATCATTGAAAGTTATTATGGTGACAAGGAGAATCAAAACACACACTCAGGAGATGATAACAAAATCAAAGCTTCCAAAAAAAAGATAAAAATTGGGCCCAAATCATGAAAGAGTCCAAAAAGCTCTTTGAAAATCAAGTGAGAAAGATAGAGGGAAAAATTAGGGAAAGAATTGAGAGAGGCAAAATGAAATACAAAAAACTAATGAAGAGAAGAATGCTTTAAAAAGCAAAATTGGCCAATTAGGAAAAGAGGTACAAAAGCTCACTGAAGAAAATAATTCCTTAAAAAATAGAATTGAGCAAATGGAAGGTAATGACTTTATGAGAAATCAAGATACAATAAAGCAAAACCAAAAATAATAAAAAGAAAAGAAAAAATGTAAAATATTTCATTGGAAAAACAAGTGACCTGAAAAATAGATTCAGGAGAGGTCATTTAGAAATTATTGGTCTACTAGAGATCATTATATACGTCAACAACAATACTATATGATGATCAATTCTGATGAATGTGGCCATCTTCAACAATGAGATGAACCAAATCAATTCCAATAGAGCAGTAATGAACTGAACCAGCTACACCCAGCAAAAGAACTCTGGGAGATGACTATGAACCACTACATGGAATTCCCAGTCCCTCTATTTTTGTCCACCTGCATTTTTTATTTCCTTCACAGGCTAATTGTACACTATTTCAAAGTCCGATTCTTTTTGTGCAGCAAAATAACTGTTTGGACATGTATGCATGTATTGTATTTGATTTATACTTTAACATATTTGGCATGTATTGGTCAATCTGCTATCTGGTGGGGGGGAGGAGGGGAAAAATTGGAATGGAGGGTTTGGCTATTGTCAATGCTGTAAAGTTACCCATGCATATATCTGGTAAATAAAAACTATAATTAATTTTTTAAAAAAAGAGCCTGGATATCATCTTTCAAGAAATTATCAAGGAAAATTGTCCTGATATTCTAAAACCAGAGAATAAAATAGAAATTGAAAGAATACACCCATCACTTCCTGAAAGAGATCCCAAAATAAAAACTCCCAGGAATATTATAGCCAAATTCCTGATCTCCTAGGTCAGGGAGAAAATATTACAAGTATCCAAAAAGAAACAATACAAGTAGTAGAGCCCATAGTCAAGATAACACAAGATTTAGCAGCTTCTACATTAAAGTATTGGAGGGCTTGGAATATGATATTCTGGACAACAGTGGAGCTAGGATTGCAACTAAGAATCATCTAGTCAGCAAAACTGAGTATAATCCTTCAGAGGAAAAAGTGGTCACAGTGAAACAGGATTTTCAAGTATTCATGATGAAAAGACCAGACTAAATAGAAAATTTGATTTTCAAATACAGGACTCTAGAGAAGCATAAGGAGGTAATCAGGAAAGCGAGATCAGGGGTCTTATAAGGTTTATCTGTTTACATTCCTACATCGGAGGTGATACTTGTAACTCATTAGAACTTTCTCATTATTATGGCAGTTAGGAGGAGTATATGTAGACAGAGGGTGTGAGTTGAATATGAAAGGATAATATCTTTTTTTTAATGATGAAATTAAGGGGTAAGAGAAGAATGTAGTGGGGAAAAGCTAAAGAAGTGGAAGAGTACAAATTACCTGCCATAAAAAAGAGATAAATAAAAGCTTGTAAAGTAGAGGAGAAGAGGAGAAGGGGAATGAATGAACCTCAATCTCATCAGTATTGACCCAAATAAGAAATAACATACATTTTCAATGGGGGTATAGCAATCTATCTTACCTTGCAGGAAAATAGGAGGGGAATGGGATGTGAGAATGGGGGAGGCTGATAAAAGAGAGGACATATTAAAAGAGAGGGGTCAGTAGCAAAACACTTATAAGAAGGGATAGGGTAAAAGGAGAGAGAATAAATGGGGAATACAATTAGCAACAGTAATTTAAAAAAATTGAAGCAAGTTTCTCTGATAGAATATTATTGTTCTCTGGAAAATGATTAGCAGGATACTCTCAGGAAAAAAAAAATCTGAAAAGTCCTCTAGGTACAAAGTGAAATAACTATATACAAAGTAATAGCAATGTTCTGGGATGACCAGCTATAATACAATCATCTACAACTAACCTGAAGGAATTATGATGAAAAATCCTATCCATACCCAGAGAAGGAACTGATCAAATCTGAATGTAGATCAAATCATTCTCTATTACTTTCTCTATCTATTTTTAGCTTAATTTTTTTGATGGCTTTTATTTTCATTATGGTGGGAGATCTATGTTTTCTTTTACAATTTGACTTTTATGGAAATATTTTGCAGAACTTCACATATGGTTTCTTAATTGTGGGTGGGGATAAGAGAGAGAACCTAGAACTCAAAAATCTTAAAGACAAACATAAAAAAAGTTTTGAAAATAACTAGAGAAAAATATTAAATAAAGAAAGAAAAAACAAAAAATAAATAAAAATAAAGATATGTAAGCTGGAGTAGGTAGATTGAACAGTGGAAAGAGCACTGGCCCTAGAGTCAAGAGGATCTGAGTTCAAAAAATGGCCTCAGACACTTAACAGCTCCTAGCTGTGTGGCACTGGGTAAATCACTTAATCCCAATCGCCTTGCAAAAAAAAAAAAAAATAATAAAAATATGCAAGCTGGTCTTCTGGGAGTAGGAAAGAAGAAGAGAAGAAATGTAGGTGATATGAAAAAAAAATGCTTAATTTTTTAAAATCAGATTTTCTCCAGCAGCACCATCCTCCTATTCAGTGGACCAAAACACTCGTGTATATAATAAGACTGTTAAGAAATGTTTGTGAATGAATGAATACCAAAGTTAGGTTTCAACATATACTTATTGAGCATTTGTCCTGGTACTGTGAAAGACAATGAGAGTACCCCAAAAAAGATAATTAAACAAATAAACATATTTAAGTATCTACTACTATGTGTGAAGCATTGTGCTAGAGTTAAAAAGACAAAAGAAAATAGTCTCTAAAATTTCAGGGACTTTCAGAATTCAATAATTCAATGAAAGAAGTATCTAATAAGTGTTAGATTCTATTTTTGGAACTAGAAATACAAATACAAAATCATCTTGTCATCAAGAAGGAATTGGAATGGCATAATTTGTTTTTTCTGTTTTTTTCGGTAAATGGGGGAAAGATAATTAGGCAGGCAACATCTGAGTTGAGGATATAAAAGATGAATAATAGCACAGCTAAAATGCTCAAGGTATAAAACAGAATAAGAAGTAGAAGCATGAAAGTCTAATTAAATAGTACAAAATAGTAAGAGATAAGACATGCTTGCATTAAATGGAACATTAATAATACAAGGTAGTATATAAGTGCAATGATTTTTGGTCTCAGAACCCTTTTACGAGTTGAGGATATATAAAGATGAATTTATTGCATCGTGTAATATATACTCTTGATAATATCTTTTGCACCATTTTCACATGCAGCCTAAACAATGGAAAACATTAACTGATGCACTTTGTCTATCAACATTAATGATTGAGAATTAGTAGACTTCTCAAAGGCGATTGTTATTATTACTATACATAAATTTTTAAAAAGGAAAATGACAGTCCCTGTTTTCGAGAAACACTTCTCCATACATAAAAGAAAGGGCACTTTCAGTTCCATTTACTACAAAACCAGAGATGGGTTGTGCCTCTTGCCTAGAATGAGCTCTCTCATCACCTCTGTCTCTTAGATTCACTACATAATTGTGAGTGGTGGTGTGAGGTTGACCAGTGAGGGTTCAGTACTTAGAGCATGCTCAGAATTGCCCATCTCTATGACTATTACAAAGTACATGCAGTTATATTTTCTGGTCTGCTTCCAAGTCAACCAAATGGAGTGGCTTGGTGAGCCTTTTTATGGCTATGACTGGGAGTGTGTGGAAAGGAGAGGCTAAGTAAATACTGTATCGTGACAAGGAACCTTGTGTGTGTGTGTGTGTGTGTGTGTGTGTGTGTGTACTGTAAGAGATAGAGGAGGTGATAATTCAAGAGGGCTGAGCCAGAACCGAGGTAACATACAAAATGATTAAGGTCCCCGTCCCTCAAGCTTTTTTGATGGCTTTCCTTCCTGGTACCCCAAAAGGACGAACTGCTTCAAGCTTCAAGGCTGCAAAAGGACAGTAAATTTCCCATCTCTCATTCAGATGCCAATTGTCTATGAACATGCTACCTGTTTATTTTGTGTTAATTTCTTCCTGTGATCGGTGATTAGAATATTAGAGTGATTAAAGTGATTAGAGGTTCCCCAGGACTTGGATCTATTAGCAATAGCTGCTGAACAATCTACTTGATTCAGTCTAACAATGGACTGATCCATCAGCCAAGATGCTTCATCCTTAGTTTAACTTGAACTTGTGAGGTATTTTAAAAGTAATTAGGTTGTACAGTAGATAGAGCTCTGGGGCTAAAATCAGGAAAATGGGAGTTCAAATCCAGCTTTAGATGCTAATTGTGTTTCCCTAGTGCTTAGCACAGTGCTGGCACATACTGGGTGTTTGCTAGCTATTACTGATTGAATTAACCTTTGTCTCAGTTTCTTCAATGGGAAAATAGAGATCATTATGGTATTTCCCACTGTTATTGTAAAGATTAAATTAGATAGTATTTGTAAAACACTTAGCACAGTGCCTGGCACATGGTAGGGACTTAAAAAAAAGTTTATTTCTTCCTTCCCACTCCTAAGAGGAAGAAAAAGACTTAGAGGGCCAAGAGTCATAAGAGACCCCTCAGCCCTCTGTTCTCTGTGTATGTGCTTACTAATGACCTTTATGCCCTAAAAGCCTGCTTTCCTTAGGGACCATATGTGCAGAGAGGAAAGTGTACCCCCGATTGGAGAGAACACAACTGAACAAAAATTACAATGTTATTTTCTTTTTATTTTCACAACAATCCTGAAAGGTAGGTGATATTATCCCAGATCTGTTTCACAAAAGACGTAATTTAAATGATCTGATCAGGATCAGAGTTAAGCATCTGAGTCAGAATTTGAATTGAGATCTTCTGCTCCAAGCTGATTGTCTCATTCACTGCACCACTTCACTGAATATAGTAAGATCTTTTTTTTTTTTAAATTTTATTTATTTATATTTTTTTTGACAGTATATATGCATGAGTAATTTTTTAAAACATTATCCCTTGTATTCATTTGCAATCTCATACATTTTACATGTGTTACAATATAACCTAGATACAATATATGTGTGTAAATACCATTTTCTTGTTGCACATTAAGTATTAGATTCCGAAGGTGTAAGTAACCTGCGTAGATAGACAGTAGTGCTAACAATTTACATTCACTTCCCAGTGTTCCTTCTCTGGGTGTAGTTATTCCTGTCTATCATTGGTCAACTGGAAGTGAGCTGGATCTTCTTTATGTTGAAGATATCCACTTCCATCAGAATACATCTTCATACAACATTGAAGTGTACAGCGATCTTCTGGTTCTTTTCATTTCACTCAGCATCAGTTGATGTAAGTCTCTCCAAGCCTCTCTGTATTCCTCCTGCTGGTCATTTCTTACAGAGCAATAATATTCCATAACCTTCATATACCATAATTTACCCAACCATTCTCCAACTGATGGACATCCATTCATCTTCCAGTTTCTAGCCACTACAAAAAGGGCTGCCACACACATTTTGGCACATACAGGTCCCTTTCCCCTCCTCAGTATTTCTTTGGGATATAAGCCCAATAGCAGCAATGCTGGATTAAAGGGTATGCACAGTTTGATAACTTTTTGGGCATAGTTCCAGATTGCTCTCCAGAATGGTTGGATTCTTTCACAACTCCACCAACAATGCATTAGTGTCCCAGTTTTCCCACAGCCCCTCCAACATTCATCATTATTTGTTCCTGTCATCTTAGCCAATCTGACAGGTGTGTAGTGGTACCTCAGAGTTGTCTTAATTTGCATTTCTCTGATCAGTAGTGATTTGGAACACTCTTTCATATGAGTGGATATAGTTTCAATTTCATCATCTGAGAATTGTCTGTTCATATCCTTTGACCATTTATCAATTGGAGAATGGCTTGATTTCTTATAAATAAGAGTCAGTTCTCTATGTATTTTGGAAATGAGACCTTTATCAGAACCTTTAACTGTAAAAATATTTTCCCAATTTGTTACTTCCCTTCTAATCTTGTTTGCATTAGTATTGTTTGTACAGAAACTTTTGAGTTTGATGTAATCAAAATCTTCTATTTTGTGATCAATAATGATCTCTAGTTCTCCTCTAGTCATAAATTCCTTCCTCCTCCACAAGTCTGAGAGGTAGATTATCCTCTGTTCCTCTAATCTATTTATTATCTCCCTCTTTATGCCTAAATCATGGACCCATTTTGATCTTATCTTGGTATATGGTGTTAAGTGTGGGTCCATATCTAATTTCTGCCATACTAATTTCCAGTTTTCCCAACATTTTTTTCCAAATAATGAATTTTTATCCCAATGTTGGTATCTTTGGGTTTGTCAAAGACTAGATTGCTATAGATGTACCCTTTTTTGTCCTTTATATCTAATCTGTTCCACTGATCTACCGGTCTATTTCTTAGCCAGTACCAAATGGTTTTGGTGACTGCTGCTATATGATATAGCTTTAGATCAGGTACACCTAGACCACCTTCATCTGAGTTTTTTTTTTCATTAGTTCCCTTGCAATTCTCGACCTTTTATTTTTCCATATGAATTTTGTTGTTATTTTTTCTAGGTCATTAAAATAGTTTCTTGGGAGTCTGATTGGTATAGCACTAAATAAATAGATTAGTTTGGGGAGTATTGTCAGTAAGATCTTTTTTGAAAGAGGATGAGTGCCCAGTACATTTAAATCCTTAACTTATCTTTTCAAAAGGTAAAAATCAATTGAATGTGTTTTAAAATATGCACTTTTCTCCCTCCTCTTTTAGGTGTTACCCCTGGATTGCAACAGAAACTAATGGAGTGATACAGAAAGAAATCAAACCACAAACAGAATGTTTGTCCCATTTTTTGTTGTATTTACTTTGTATTTGCTTTTTTTTTGTTTGTTTTGGTTGCTGTTTTGGTTTGGTTTTTTGCATATATGTTGGTTTTTTGCATATATGTTTGCATATATCTCCTTATAGAATGTAAACTGTGAAATAAAACAAGTATTCTGTTCAATGGGGTTTCAAGTTCCTTCTTCAAATCCAGTTTTAAATGCTAATTTTCATTATATCACATTCATTTCTTAATAAATTCCTCTTCTTTCGCAGTCTAGAAGGACATTTTTAAAAGATTTTAAAAGAAAGGGGGAAAAGCAGGAGGGAAAAATCTGTCGATGTAGATTCTGTCTGAAAATATATGCACTATTCCACCTTCAAAGTCTATATGACTTTTTCAAAGGACAGGAGGCACATCTTTTTAATTTTTCTCTAATTTTTGTCATTGTAACTATTCCTCTTTGAGTGGGGGTTTGTTTGTTTGTTTGTTTGTTTGTTTGTTTTCATTTGTATTGTTGTAGACGTTGCAGATATTGTTTTCTTAGTTCTTATTTGCTTTGCATCAGTTTATGTTTTTCAATACTTCTTTGAATTCTTCATATTCTTATGTGGAGGACTGCAGATATTGGAGAACTCTTAGAAAAATATACTTGAAGCGAAAAATATACAGCAGGGTGTTAACTCAAGAAAGTTAGCCCGGACATTACATTCTTAATTTAATGTTCTATTTAATTTTTACACCACTTTTTCTTTTCAGACATTCTCCAATCAACTTATGTTTAATTTTTTTTTTTTTTTTTTTTTTGGAGGCTGGGGTTAAGTGACTTGCCCAGGGTCACACAGCTAGGAAGTGTTAAGTGCCTGAGACCAAATTTGAACTCGGGTCCTCCTGAATTCAAGGCTGGTGCTCTATCCACTGCTCCACCTAGCTGCGCCATGTTTAATTTTTTTTAGCAAAAATTTGTGTTAATGTTTTATAATTTGGAATTTTTAAAGAGGAAGAATAATAGAATGATAAAAAATTAGTAAGGTATGGTGAAATAGCATGAACAAAAACGTGGAGAAGTTGGGATCAGGCATACAATCATATTTGTTTTCCTGAGAAGACTGCTAGAAAGTAATGACAAGAAAGATCACAAAGGATGGTTGGTTGAAGCACATTAATGACTGGGCAGAGGAATCTGGATTAGGTAGAATAGGCATGAATAAGTTCTTGTGCAAGGGAAAGATATTATTAACATAGTACTTACTCGGATGGGTCTGTGATTTTATCCATATTGGCATTCTTTCTCCTGGTCTGGATCATATTCAGTCCTTCTCAGATTATAGTTACTTGGGTAGTTTTAGTTCTTTTAAAATATTGTACATAAACAATGCCTTGAGTTCAAACTCTCTCATGATCAGTTACCTTGTTTTCTGATTGTATATTTTTCAGTAATGTTTTTTGTGCTACTTTCCACATAGGATCTTGAATCCAGAACATGCAAGTCATTCTTGGTAAGATTCAGCTCATTTATAATGTTATAAAGCATTGGACAAGGAAGACTTGACTATCTATGTAACTCTGAGAAAGTCACAATCTTTGTCTATTTTTCTCATCTGTAAAATGGGGATTATTATACACTTACCTTTCAAGATTATTGTGAAGTGAAATGTTAGGATTACTAGGTGAGAACTCAGGTTGTCTGGATAGTGACAAGGTGAGAATTCAGGTTGGACAATTACAAGGTGAGAACTCAGGTTGACTTGATGCAAGGGCTTCTGGGAAGAACCACCTCAGCCAATGAGCCTGCTCCTTCCATCAAGTCAACCTGAGTTCTCAACTTGTAATTGTCCAACCTGAATTCTCACCTTGTCACTATCCAGACAACCTGAGTTCTCACCTAGTAATCCTAACAGTGAAATATTTGTGAAGTACCATATAAATATTTATAAATTTTACACAAAATATGTAGGAACTGAACTAAACTTTTCTTAAATTATATTTTTCCTCACTCAAAAATCTACCTTTCCTTCTACTCATTGAGAAAGAAAAAAATAAACAAAACAAATGAATAGTACAGATAGCCAAATAAAATTAGTTTATTCATTGGCCAGAACAACTTATAACTTATTCTGCCATCTGAATTTTTCACCTCCCTATCAAGAGATGGGTAGTATGTTTCATTATTAGTCCTCTGGAATCATTAAGTTTCAAAAGTCTTTCAAAATTGTTTATCATACATTGTTCTCCTGATTCTTCTCACATCACTCTATATCAGTTCAGTTCCAGTCTTTCCAAGTTTCTCTGAAAAACATCCTCTTTATCGTCTCTTATAGCACAACAGTATTCCACAACATTTCATACTATAATTCTTTTAGCCATTCCTCAGCTGCTGGGCATCCCCCCAGTTTCCTGTTCTTTTGTCACTACAAAAGGAGCTGCTATAAATATTTTTGTATATCCTTAGAGTTTATTTTGCCTAAGATTAATCCCTCCCTTAAGCTGCTCTACCTCTAATTTTCCCCTCTCTGTTGCTTGAAATGTCCTCAAAACTCAAAATGTCCTTAAAATTCCATGAATTTGTATTCTTCACTCCTATGACCAGTTCAGATGATAGTGAGATTGAAAATCCTTCCACCCCTTCCTCCTTATTTATACAGGATATAATAAATAAAATTTATGTAGGATATCTTTTCCCATTCTGATGTGAGATAATTTTCCTTAATCTTCTATCTCTACCTATTCTAATCTTACCTTTCAAGTGTTTTAAATTCATC
Source organism: Sminthopsis crassicaudata (assembly GCF_048593235.1). Taxonomy (NCBI): domain Eukaryota; kingdom Metazoa; phylum Chordata; class Mammalia; order Dasyuromorphia; family Dasyuridae; genus Sminthopsis; species Sminthopsis crassicaudata. The sequence continues at coordinate 275,878,297 of NC_133619.1, read as the reverse complement.
CAAACATACCAAAATAACTCCTAATTCTTCTGTATAATTAGATTTATGCTATTTCCGACTTAAGATATGGTTCAAATGGGACAAATGTATCATCCCCCCATATTTGAATATAAGCAGTTGGATCTGTGTTTAGTCCTATATGATTGTTCATTCATGGTTTTCATGTTTTCACAAATTTCAAAGTTCCCCTATATTTCTGATTGTTTCATTAGGAATGCTTAGAAGTCCTCAATTTTGTTAAAAATCCATTTTTTTCTATTGTAGAATTATAATCAATTTTGCAGTCTTGGCTGCAAATCTATAGGTTGGCCCTTGCCTTCTGAATTATAATATTCCAAGGTTTCCACTATATTTACTTTTTTTATTAATTTTATAATTATAACTTTTTTGACAATACATATGCATGGGTAAGTTTTTTACAATATTATCCCTTGTACTCACTTCTTTTCCAAATTTTCCCCTCCCTCCCTCTACCCCTTCCCCTAGATGACAGGCAATCCCATACATGTTAAATGTGTTCCAGTATATCCTAGATACAATATATGTGTGCAAAACCGAATTTCTTGTTGCACAGTAAGAATTTCTCCATTACTTTATAATGATGTGTGATCCTCTCTTCCTTCTTAGAACTTTTATTCTTTAGTTAATTGCTGCTTGCAATATTTTTTTTCTTTGACTAGAAGCTCTGGACTTGATATATATAATGATCCTGGAAGTTTTAATTTTGGGGTTTCTTTCAGGAGATAAGTGAGTTTTTTTCTGTTTTCACTTTGTCCTACAGTTCTAAGAGATCTAAATAGTTTTAAGATTTTTAAAAATGTGATGTCTAGATTCCTTGTTTTTATTGGTCATGTGGTCATGGCTTTCAGATAACCCAATGATTCTGAGTTTTTTTCTCCTATATCTATTTTCCAAGTCAATTGTTTTTGCTATGAAATACTTAATTTCTTCTTCTTTTTTAAGTCTTTTGACTTTGTTTTAATATTTCTTGTTGCCACCGAAATCATTGGCTTCTACTTGGTACATTCTAATTTAAAGACTCTATCATTTGGGCAAGGTTTTGTGCCTCTTGTGCCAAGCTATTTATTTCCTTTCCAATTCTTTCTTCCATAATTCTCATTTCTTGTCCATTTTTTTTCTTCCAGCATTCTCATTATAAAAGCATTTGAAACTTTTTTTTTAATTCTAGATTTAATATCTCTTCCAAGAATTCCAAGCTGGAATTTGCTTAAGATATTTTGGAGTCATTCTCTTCTATGTTTGTGTCATGAACACCCTTGTCACCATAATAGCTTTTTGTAATGAGATTCTTTTTTGTTCATTCTTCTAGACTGCTTTCTGATTTCATATTTGATATTAGGGATATCCACTAAGCACTTTTGGAGAAAAGGTCTGGGCTGGTTTTGCCACTGCTGTTGAGTATTGTTTTATTTCAGAGCATCAAGAGCAGCTCAGCTGGGGTCCTGTGAGCTTTTAATGCTCACAAAATGGTCTGATCCTGGCTAAACTAGAATTATTATCTCCTAGTCTGAAGTCTGTAAATTGCTGACCTAGGTTTGGATTGGGACAATCATTAACATTACTTGACTCAGCCTTTTTCACTTAACGGGAAGTTCTTCTGGTTAAGAGATTGTGGGTTCCCTTTTGGTCCTGAATTCCTACCCTGATTATTCCTCAGAAGGCTTCTGCTATTGGGATCTGAACACATAGGGGATGTGGGAATGGGAAGAGAAAGAATGATGTATCTTTTTTTTTTTTTTTGCATTGTTATCTTAATAGCAATTTAGTTTTTTCCAATTGCATATAAATATAGTTTTCCAAATTCATCTTTGTAAGGCTTTGAGTTCCAATTATTTCTCCCTCTGTCCCTTCCCTCCCTCTCCCCAAGACAGCAAGCAGTCTAATATCAGTAATACATGTATAAGATGATATTATATCTATGAGATATGGGGGGAATGCATGTATCCATTATTCTTTCCATATATCTTTTAAAGAAACATGCTTTTGTAAAAGCTAAGTTGATGTTAAATGATTGAGTAGACACTTAGAATAGAATAGGAATGCTAGACCCCTAAAAATAGGAACACAATCAGTGGCAAGAAAAATGGAGAAGAAAGAGACTCTCCAGTCCCTTCAAGATACTAAAGAACTTTTTGTTTGGATGAAAATGTAACAGTTTATGAAATTGATGGAATCCTATTGTGCCATGAGAAATGATGAAATGATGAAGGAGATGGTTTCGGAAAAAATCTGGGAAGAACTGGTACAACATTTAATGAGCAGAACCAGGAACATTTACACAGTAACAAATATTATAAAGATAATTAACTGTAAAAGAGTTATTGGTCAACACAAGGACTCATCACAGTTCCAAAGGATTCATAGTAAAAAATGGTATCCATCTCTAGGTAGCAAATTAATGGACTTGGTTGTAAACTGGAGCTTTTCCCCCCTCCATTTTCTTTCCTTTTCTTTTTTGGCATATGACTGATGCAGAAATTTGTTGTGCATAAGTTCATATATGTAATAGAGTTTGTGTTTCTTGCCTTCTGAATAGGTAGGTAAGAGATTGTGAGTGGAGAGAGAATTTGGAACTGAAAATAAAATAAAATGTAACAGGTCTGGTCTTCAGACAGTGGGACCAGAGTCAATCTCGCATTCCAAGCATAAGTGACAATCTGTGCTGTGTATAATGATTGGATATGGAATAATGTACATAAGGAAAAAGGAAAAGGCCAATGCATGAAAATGGAGAATGTATTAGAAATATATGTGCCTGTCTAAAAAAAAAAAATATATATATATATATATATACACTTATTTATACATATATATGTATGTATATACATACATACACATATATGTATGTGTATATGTATACATATGGCTTTATTTTCTAAATAAATATATATATGTATGTTTATGCATATATGCTTTAGAAGATAAAAGGAACAATTACACCCTCCTCTGGCCTCCACCTTTGGAATATGAGTGATGTTAGTCCAGTTATATGTTTTATTTCTTCTTGGCTTGATTCCTTTTAACATGGAGGAAAAAAAGGAAAGCTTCTGACTCAGTTTAATTCTACTTTGGGAGAAATTTATTTTTAAATTGTTAATTAAATCAATAGTTGGTTGTTTTTTCCCCCCTCAACTTAGAACAGTCCATAGTTAAGAAATCTCATTCTCTTGTATCTGGGTTTAAATCTTGGTCCTTTATATATGGTTTTATGGCAATACCTAAATATCATTTCTTCTTATTGCAGCCCTACTATTTGCAAATAAAAAATGCTAATCACCAGAGAGTAGATTGGTTTTTGTTTTTTTGGCCAGGAAAATAAATTTAAACTACTTAAACAGGTTTTAGAAAAGTAACTTTACACTGGGATAAGAACTCACTCTTCGATAAAAATTGTTGGGAAAAATGAAAATTAGAATGCCAGAAACTAAGCACTGACTCACACCTAACACCCTAAGATAAGGTTGAAATGGGTTCATCAGTTACACATAAAGAGTGACACTATTTTTCCCCGAGGCTGGGGTTAAGTGACTTGCCCAGGGTCACACAGCTAGGAAGTGTTAAGTGTCTGAGATCATATGAACTCAGGTCCTCCTGAATTCAGGGCTGGTGCTCTATCCACTTCGCCACCTAGCTGCCCCAAAGAGTGATACTGTTAAGCAACTTAGAAGAACAAAGGATAGTCTACCTCTCAGATATGTGGAAAAGAGAGGAATTTGTGGCCAAAGAAGAACTAGAGTATATTGCAGAATGCAAAATAGATAATTTTGATTATATTAAGTTAAAAAATTTCTGTGCAAACAAAACCAATGCAGACAAGATTGGGGGGGAAATTCACATCCAAGAATTCTGACAAAGGCCTCATTTCTAAAATATATAGAGAATTGACCCAAATTTATAAGAATTCAATTTATAATATAAAAAATTTTCAGATGAAGTAATTAAAACCATTTACAGTCATATGGAAAAAATGCTCTAAATCATTATTGGTCAGAGAAATGCAAATTAAGATTTCTTTGAGGTACCACTACATACCTCTCAGATTGCCTAAAATGACAAGAGAAGAGAATGATAAATGTTGAAGGGGATGTGAGAAAACTGACCGTAATACATTTATGGTGGAGTTGTGAACTGATTTAGCCATTTTAGAGAATAATTTGAACCTATGCCCAATAGGCTATCAATCTGTGCATATTCTTTGATCCACCAGTGTCTCTACTGGGCCTGTATCCCAAAGAAAATATAAAAAAGGGAAAAAGACCTATGTGAATAAAAATGTTTGTTGCAGCCCTTTTTGTTAGTGGCAAGAAATTGGAAACTGAGTGGATGCCTATCAACTGGCGAATGGCTGAATAAATTATGATATATGAACATTATGGAATATTATTGCTCTGTAAGAAATATCAGCAGGATGATTTCAGAGAAGCCTGGAGAGACTTACATGAACTGACACTAAGTGAAGTGAGCAGAAGCAGGAGATCATTGTACATAGCAACAGCAAGATTATGCAATGATCAGTTCTGATGAACATGACTCTTTTCAACATCAGGGTGATTCAGGCCAATTTCAATGGAATTGTGATAAAGAAAGGCAATTGCACCCAGAGAGAGGAATATGGGAATTGTGTGTAGATCATAACATAGTATTTTAACTTTTTTATTGCTGTTTTCTTGCATTTTGTTTTCTTTCTCATTTTTTTCATTTTAGGTTTGCTTTTTCTTGTTCACCTTGATAATTATGGAAATATATATAGAATCCCCAGGATAATACACTATGACCAAGTGGGATTTATACCAGGAATGCAGGGCTGGTTTAATATTAGGAAAACTATTAGTATAATTGACCATATTAATAATCAAATTAATAAAAACCATATGATCATCTCAATAGATGCAGAAAAGGCATTTGATAAAATCCAACATCCATTCCTACTAAAAACGCTTGAGAGTATAGGAATAAATGGACTATTCCTTAAAATAATAAGGAGCATATATTTAAAACCTTCAGTAAACATCATATGTAATGGTGATAAACTAGAACCTTTCCCTGTAAGATCAGGAGTGAAACAAGGTTGCCCACTATCACCATTACTATTCAATATAGTACTAGAAACTCTAGCCTTGGCAATAAGAGCCGAGAAAGAGATTCAAGGAATTAGAGTAGGAAATGAAGAAATCAAATTGTCACTTTTCGCAGATGACATGATGGTATACTTAGAGAACCCCAAAGACTCTGCTAAAAAGCTATTAGAAATAATTCAGAATTTTAGCAAAGTCGCAGGATACAAAATAAATCCACATAAATCTTCAGGATTTTTATACATTACCAACACAATCCAACAGCAAGAAATACAAAGAGAAATTCCATTCAAAATAACAGTCGATAGTATAAAATATTTGGGAATATATCTACCAAAGGAGAGTCAGGAATTATATGAGCAAAATTACAAAACACTTGCCACAAAAATAAAGTCAGATTTAAATAATTGGAAAGACATTCAGTGTTCTTGGATAGGCCGAGCAAATATAATAAAGATGACAATACTCCCCAAACTAATCTATTTATTTAGTGCTATACCAATCAGACTCCCAAGAAACTATTTTAATGACCTAGAAAAAATAACAACAAAATTCATATGGAAGAATAAAAGGTCGAGAATTGCAAGGTAACTAATGAAAAAAAAGTCAGAGGAAGGTGGTCTAAGTGTACCTGATTTAAAGCTATATTATAAAGCAACAGTCACCAAAACCATTTGGTACTGGCTAAGAAATAGACTAGTTGATCAGTGGCATAGGTTAGGTGCACAGGGCAAGATAGTGAATAAAAATAGCAATCTAATCTTTGACAAACCCAAAGATCCCAAATTTTGGGATAAGAATTCATTATTTGACAAAAACTGCTGGGAAAACTGGAAATTAGTATGGCAGAAACTAGGCATGGACCCACATTTAACACCACATACTAAGATAAGATCAAAATGGGTCCAAGATTTAGGCATAAAGAATGAAATCATAAATAAATTGGAGGAACATGGGATGGTTTACCTCTCAGACTTGTGGAGGAGGAAGGAGTTTGTGTCCAAGGGAGACCTAGAGACCATTATTGATCACAAAATAGAACATTTTGATTACACCAAATTAAAAAGTTTCTGCACAAACAAAACTAATGCAAACAAGATTAGAAGGGAAGTAACAAATTGGGAAAAAATTTTTACAGTTAAAGGTTCTGATAAAGGCCTCATCTCCAAAATATACAGAGAATTGACTTTAATTTATAAGAAATCAAGCCATTCTCCAATTGATAAATGGTCAAAGGATATGAACAGACAATTTTCAGATGATGAAATTAAAACTATTTCCACTCATATGAAAGAGTGTTCCAAATCACTATTGATCAGAGAAATGCAAATTAAGACAACTCTGAGGTATCATTACACACCTGTCAGATTGGCTAAGATGACAGGAACAAATAACGATGAATGTTGGAGGGGCTGTGGGAAAAGTGGGACACTGATGCATTGTTGGTGGAGTTGTGAAAGAATCCAACCATTCTGGAGAGCAATCTGGAATTATGCCCAAAAAGTTATCAAAATGTGCATACCCTTTGACCCAGCCATGCTACTACTGGGCTTATACCCCAAGGAACTACTAAAGAAGGGAAAGGGACCTGTATGTGCCAAAATGTTTGTGGCAGCCCTTTTCATAGTGGCTAGAAGCTGGAAGATGAATGGATGTCCATCAATTGGAGAATGGTTGGGTAAACTATGGTATATGAATGTTATGGAATATTATTGTTCTATAAGAAATGACCAACAGGAGAAATACAGAGAGGCTTGGAGAGACTTACATCAACTGATGCTGAGTGAAACGAGCAGAACCAGAAGATCATTATACACTTCAACAATGATACTGTACGAGGATGTATGCTGATGGAAGTGGTTATCTTCAACATAGAGAAGAGCTAATCCAATTCCAATTGATTAATGATGGACAGAACCAGCTACATCCAGAAAAGGAACACTGGGGAATGAATGTAAACTGTTATTTTTACCTTCTGAATCCAATTCTTCCTGTGCAACAAAAAATTCGGTTCTACACACATATATTGTATCTAGAATATACTGTAATATATTTAACATATATAAGACTGCTTGCCATCTGGGGGAGGGGGTTGGGGGAGGAAGGGAAAAAATCTGAATAGAAGTAAATGCAAGGGATAATGTTGTAAAAAATTACCCATGCATGTGTACTGTCAAAAAAAAGTTATAATTATAAAATAAAATTAAAATTAAAAAAAAAAAGAAATATATATAGAAAAATTGCATATGTTCAACATACATTGGACTACTTGTCATCCAGGGATGGAGGAGGATGTGGGAGAAAGAGAGGGAAAAAAATTTGGAACACAAGGTTTTGCAGAGATGAATATTGAAAATTATCTATGCATATGCTTTGAAAACAAAAAGCTTTAATAAAAAAGGGAAAAGAAAAAAATAACTTTAGAAAATAAAATTAGCTTTTACTCCATTTGGGCAGAGAGTGGGATTTAATAAGAAGTCACAATTCAATCTTGTTCCTATTCTCCCAGTTGGAAAGTCAGCAACCACCAACCCATTTTGGCCAGTGAAGATGGAGACACCAAATGGAGATCATTGAGCCAGAAAAGAATGCTCTCCTTCCCTGGATAGCAGCAACAATAACTGAAATGTATTTTCCACTCCCAGGTCCACAGAAAGAATAGAAAATAATGGGAATTACTGGAAAGATCTATAAACTGTTCTAATTGATATAGGCAGCTTACCTTCATAACTGAAGCATCAGTCTTGAGAGATAAAGATGAGGATATGTTATAAAAATTCACTGAGCCTTAAGAGAAAATGCATATTAATTGAAAAAAAATCATGATTCCAGAGAACCCAACACTGAAAAATTGTTACCTGCCTCTTGTCAAAGAGTTGATGGACTCAAGATGCAGAATGAGATACAATTTTGGACATGATTGTTGTGAGAATTTGTTTTATTGACTGTGTTTACTTTTTACTAGGGTTTTCTCCTTCCTTTTGGGGGGTGGGGTTAGGGTGAGGAAGAAGACAAAAAATGCTTGTTAATTCAGCTAGGGATAGCATTTCAGGTTTTAGGGAAAACTAAGAGTTGAACTGTGCTGGAAAATAGACTATCTAGAGAAAAGTAATATGAAATAAGGCTAGGATGGTAGTTTGGAATCAAATTGTGGTAGGCTTTAAATATAATCTGTATTTTATCTTTGGGATAGTGAGTCACTGAAGGCTTTTCAGCATGGAGTTGCCATGATTAAACCTGGTCCCTAAAAAGATTATTTTGGCATCAGTGTGAAATATAGATTAGAAAGAGGAGAAACTAGAATCATGGAGACTGATTAAGAAGCTATTAGTATGAAAGAAAAGGAAAAAGCAGTACAGCCCAGACCACCCTCTTCCCTTCCTCAGTAACTCAACAAAGATCTAAGAAGAGTGACACATTGAGTAATTGGGAAATCCCAGACCAGGGAACAGGAGCAAAAAGTAGCTTTAGGAGGGAATCTTCAGCTAAGAGCAGGGTTAAGGTCTTGTTCCAGAAAAGTAAGTTATCCATTAGATCTAGTTTAGACCTAGCCTGAGGCTGTAAACTCTTCAAGGAGCAAGAACATAAATGTGAATGAGTTTTATGACATTGGCTCCAAAGGCTTCTACATGCTCTAAGGGCTGTGGGCAGAAAGTTCAGGCAATGGAGGAACCAATAGCTATTTCACTCTGGACCTGCAGACCCTTCTGTGCTTATAGTCAATTGATAGGGGCAATCTACTGGCACTCCAACCACAGGTAGGTCTATAGTAGTGTTGTCCGCTTTCACATTTGAGTCAAGGGCTTGGAGATTTCACCCTTGATCATTTGTTTAAGAACCCACTGAAATATTGCAGGTACACAGCAGGAGTTATCTCTGAATTCTTTGAAGAGCAATATCCAAAGGAATTAGGAATAGGACCCTAGGCAATACAGAACAGTACTAGATTAAGGTCACTGTGTTTCCTTCAGAATTGAGTAGAACCTGTCCCTAGTACAAAGCTCCAATTCAGAAAGTAAGGCCAGAAAAATCAGTAAAAAAAATTAAATCCCCACAGGAAAGAATTTAAGATTCTTTATCATGTTAAAGACCCTCCCCCCTCAATAAAATGTTAGAGAGTTCCAAGACACAAACTTAGAAAATAATTACATGCCAATTCTCAAAAAAAAGGAGTTATTTAAGGGAAGTAATGAGGTCCTGGACTTGCACTGTGGCAAAAAGAGGTAAACTAGACCCTATAGAACTGAATAACTGCTGAGATATGGAGTATAGGGAAATAGGAAAAGTCATTTTTTACTGTGAGTTGTTAAACCAAGGTAAATGAAATAAAGGTAGGGTTCCATCAGCAATAATGAATTTTAGAAGGAAATATTGGGAGCTCAAGTTGCTTGTGGGTTTATTGAGCAGGTAATTAGAGATGTGGGTTTGAAGTTCAGGAAAAGAATCATTTTACTGCATGCTGTTCTTTTTTATTTTTATTTAAAGCTTTTCTTTTTTTTTTCTTTTTTTGAGGCTGGGGTTAAGTGACTTGCCCAAGGTCACACAGCTAGGAAGTGTTAAGTGTCTGAGACCAGATTTGAACTCCCGTCCTCCTGATTTCAAGGCTGGTGCTCTATCCACTGCGCCACCTAGCTGCCCCCTAAAGCTTTTTATTTTCAAAACATATGCATAGTTTTCGACATTCACTCTTGAAAAACCTTGTGTTCCAAATTTTTTTCTTCCTTCCTTCCCCCCCACTCCTTTGCCTAGATAGCAAGTAATCCAATATATGTTAAACATGTGCAATTCTTCTATACATATTTTTATTATAGCTTTTTATTGACCAAACATATGCATGGGTAATTTTTCAACATTGACCCTTCAAAAACTTCTGTTCCAACTTTTCCCCTCCTTCCTTCCACCCCCTCCCTAGATGGCAGGTATACATATTTCCATAATTATCATGCTGCAAGAAAAATCAGATCCAAAAATGAGAAAGAAAACAAAATGCAAGCAAACAATAACAAAAAAGGTGAAAGTACTGTCTTGTGACCACACTCAGTCTCCATAGACTTCTCTTTGTATATAGATGGCTCTGTCCACCAAAAGTCCATTGGAACTGGCTTAAATCACCTCACTGTTAAAAAGAGCCACATCTATCAGAATTGATCATTTTTGAATCTTCTTGCTATGGTGTACACTATTCTCTTGGTTCTACTCACTTCACTTAGCATCAGTTCATGTAAAAAATACTTACAGGCTTTTCTCAAATCATCCTGCTGATCAGTTATTACAGAACTAGTATCCTATAACATTCATATACTATAATTTATTAAGTCATTCTACAACTGATGGGTATCCACTCAGTTTCCAGTTCCTTGCTACTACAAAGAAGGTCTAGATACTGTTCTTGTATCATCCTAGGCACTTTTCTATATAAAAGTATTCTTTTGGTATTGTCTTTTATAAAATATGACACCCAAGGACTCATACATATAATTTTTTTTTTCCCCCGAGGCTGGGGTTAAATGACTTGCCCAGGGTCACACAGCTAGGAAGTGTTAAGTGTCTGAGACCAGATTTGAACTCCCGTCCTCCTGAATTCAGGGCTGGTGCTCTATCCATTGCCCCAACCTAGTACTATTATACTAAATATATACCGCACTTTAAAAAAATCAAACCATTTGCAGTTTCTCATATAAGTTTGTAGAAGTTTATGGCTTCTTTTCTCGTCTTAGTTTATTGAAGTAGTCATGTTAATTAAGTTCAGTCAAGAAAAGAATACTTAAAACAGAAAGGTCAAGATAAAGTTACTAATAGTAAGCACAATTTTTGTTTTAAAAGAAATATGAATAAATAGGCATAGAAATAAAGGAAAAAAGAAAAAATAAAATGTGTCACCCATCATGAATTTTGGAATGACTAAACAAATAATGGTACATTGATGTAATGGGATACTTATTGCAGCATCAGAAATAATTAATGTAAGCAATTCAGAAAAAAAAAAGAGGAAGAAATAAACTGACACAAAAGGAACTTAGGAGAACCAGAAAAACACAGCATTAATCAAAAGAACAATAAAAAACCAAACACTAAGTAATAATAATGACTAAATTTTACCCCAAAGAAGAAATGAAGAGACAATGGATGTAGAGCAGAGGTTTCAAATTTGAGGCTGATTGACCAAATGGGCCAAATTAGATTAAAATGAAATTGGGAGACAAAATATACAAAAATACAGTATGCCATAGATGGTGTGAATTTATGGTTTTTTAAGTCAATTTGCGGCCCTAGGAAGATCTGTTTCTCTTGAGTTTGACCTTACCAGAGTAGAGTAATGGAATCCTTCCCACCTAGATAAATTCAGTTGAGCTGGTGATTGTGGAGTGTCATAGTGGAAGGAAGGTGGCTGGGGTTTGGCAATCTTATCTTTCCAGTCTCATTGTACTTTGCTTCCCATCTCACACTCAGAACCAACTAATCTGGCCTTCTCTCTGTTTCTCACACACAGCACTGCATTGCCTTTGCAATATCTGTCCCCTCTATAACTAAAATGTGTTCCGTCCTCTTCTCACCTCCACTCACCCTCTCTTCCCTTAAAGACACCACTCAAGTACCATCTTCCTTTCACATCTCTCAAACTGTTGGTATGTTCCCCCTCAGATTATCGTGTTGTAAATTCAACAAAAACAATTGAGTCACTTTTAGTCATGTCTGACTTTTTTGTGACCCTATTAGAGGTTTTCTTGGCAAAATACTAGACTAGTTTGTCATTTCCTCTCCAGCTCACATTGCACATGGGGAAACTGAGGAAAACAAGGTTAAGTACTTTGCCCAAGGTCACTCAGCTAGTAAGTATCTGAGGCCAGATTTCAACTCAGAATGTTGAGTCTTCCTTATTTTAAACTATTTTATATTTATATTCATTTTCTGTATAGTTATTCTATATGTTCTTATCATACAGGATATCCCAAAGTCTTACTACATTTTCATCTATAAAACTTATTTTCCTTGTCTCTCCTGACTCTTGTATTTGTATATAAGCTCCATAGGAGTAGAAATTATCTCATCTATTTAATTTCTTTTTGTGGCATCTTGCACAATGTAGGTACCAAATAATACTTGTTAATTGATTGACTGATTGATCTTTGTTTTTGGAGTTGGATGCTAAGTCGTCCTCCATCTTGTTAAAAAAAAAATGAATGAAACGGGGATAGATTTGGAAACCTTGCAAACTTAAGTCTCTTGTGATTCTCTTACATCTTTCCCTTGATTGAGTATTTGCCAAGGTCTACCTTGGTTGCTGTAATCACTGTTAAGCATTATTACTATAATTACGAGGCAGGTCTTCATCCAAAGAAACATTGAGGTCCAAAGTTCACATCTTTGTCATTTCTACTCTCTGTTAAGGACACTGCACCCTGGTATTTATGTAAAATACCCAAGGATCATAGACTTCAGGAAGGAAAACAGACTGAGGCTACTTTGGGCTGTTGTGGACAATGAGGGAGGGAAACACTCAGTGGGAGAGGAGGAAAGGATGGCTTCCCACTCATCATGCTAAAGATCATGCTAAAGATCAATGCAATATTGCACCAAATTGCACCAAAATAAAACAAGATTGTGTCTCTTCTTCTTGCTCTTCTGCTCCACTTTTTTTTGTATGTATGTGGAGGGTGGTATCTTTTTTTTTTTTTTTTTTAGAATTTTTTTTCCACAGTATATATGCTTGAGTAATTTTTTTTATAATATTATCCCTTGTATTCATTTTTCCAAATTACCCCCGTCCCTGCACTCCCTCCCCCCGATGACAGGCAATCTCATACATTTTACATATGTTACAATATAACCTAGATACAATACATGTGTGTAAATACTATTTTCTTGTTGCACATTAATTATTAGATTCCAAAAGTATAAGTAACCTGGGTAGACAGACAGTAGTTCTAACAGTTTACATTCACTTCCCAGTGTTCCTTCTCTGGGTGTAGTTATTTCTGTCCATCATTGATCAACTGGAAGTGAGTTGGATCTTCTTTATGTTGAAGATTTCCACTTCCATCAGAATACATCCTCATACAGTATTGTTGTTGAAGTGTACAGTGATCTTCTGGTGCTGCTCATTTCACTCAGCATCAGTTGATGTAAGTCTCTCCAAGCCTCTCTGTATTCCTCCTGCTGGTCATTTCTTACAGAGCAATAATATTCCATAACCTTCATATACCACAATTTACCCAACCATTCTCCAATTGATGGACATCCATTCAACTTCCAGTTTCTAGCCACTACAAAAAGAGCTGCCACAAACATTTTGGCACATACAGGTTGGAGGGTGGTATCTTTAAGCATTCCTCCCCCCCACTATAAAAATATTGTATAGAAGAGGAGACTAGGCCAAATGATGTGGCAAAATTGCACATTTCCTCTTCATGGCCTCTTCTTCCTTGGGCCCCAAGCTTTCTAAATTAAAGTCTCCACCAAGGATAGTCTATTTACCTGGATTGTAGAAGTCCTTTTACCTTCTTAGCCAAAGAGAACTAGTGCACAAAGCCATTCCTGAACTCTGATTTCTTATGTCTTGGCAAGTTTTCTATCTCCAAGACCCAGTAGAACAGGTTTTTTCTGTTCCCCCAAACAACAAGTCCAGAAAACTGAAGCAGTTATACAATTTTTCAAGGAAAAGTGAGTTTTTAAATCTCATTTTCTGGGTAATAATCTTGACTCTTCGCTTTTCTCTGCTTATAGAGGCCTGGGCTCTATCATAAAGTCCTATAATGAAAAGTAGTCTTCTGTAGCAAAGCTTGTTGAAGAGATCAAGTAATGGGAAAGGTAAAATTTCACATAATCCACTTTTAATTATACTGAAAATACTGGGGTAAGGAATAAGGCTTTCTTAAGATTTTAGTACTTGGACAAAACTTGGAAATAATTTAATCCAACTCTAAATATTCTTTCATTTTTGTATATAGTATTTCATAGATGGTAGGAAATAATAATTAATATTTTATATTATCAATTAAGCATTAATATATGCTTATTGATTGCTATAAGTGAGAGCAGAGTCATAATAAGGAATTCCAGCAACTAGGACAAATTCACTTGAGATTGGAACTCAAGGCATGATTTCTCTTGGACAAAGGGGTAGATTTCAGAGAGAAGTCATGGAAGTTGATGATGCTGAAGAACCAGAGACCAAAATATTCCAAGGGAATAGAAGACCATGAACTAAGTCCCAAAATTATTGGGGAGGAAGAAATACAACCTGAGGGTTCATCCATGAAAGTCACAAGAATCCAGAAAGTAAAAGGTAAAGTGCTTGCAAAGTGATGGAGAAGAGGATCTAAAAATGGTCATGGAGAAGGACTCCTCTTATGCTATGTTAGAGAAGGATCATCAAAAAAGAACTGAGGTCTCAGGGACCTCTAATAGAGAGAAAAGAAAAAGTAAGAGAAAGAAATCTAGACCTAAAGATTTAAAGTTATAAGAAGTCTATCCCTCCCATTTCAGGGGTGAGGAAACTTGAGGTATAAAGAGCTGATACTCAAAATTAGTCATTTTAGTAAAAGCTCCAGGCTTCAAACTTAGTTTCCCAGACTCCAAATGTAGCCATTTTTTCCCCCTCTACACCAAGTTCTCAGAAAGTGTAATAGAAACAGATAGCAATGGAAAAAAATGACTGGGGGAGGGCAAGAATTGACAGTCAGTTCTGCAAACTTCAAGCAGCCTCCACTAATCATCCCCCAATCTGATCCTTTATTGATCTTTTAGTGGCTTGCATAGTTTTGAGGTGGGGAAGGGAAACAATCTGCCTGCCCTGGTGAGAAAACAATCAGGCAAGGGTATTGATGACCAGAGTGAGGTTGGCATAGGAAGGGCAGAGGTTGCACCCCATGTTCTAATAGCAAACTGATTGGGTGGCGGGTGTTGGAAGGGATGGAGGAGATGGGAAGAATGTCTTCTTGGGAAGGGAAGGCAGGCAGGCAGGGAATAAGCATCTTTCTCCCCACCTCAATCCTTCTATCCAGGTCTCAAGCTCCGTTGATGATCTAGGAATCAGAACCAGGTCTTTTTCAAGATCCAATGTTCCAATTGATAAATGGTCAAAGGATATGAACAGACAATTCTCAGATGATGAAATTGAAATTATATCCACTCATATGAAAGAGTGTTCCAAATCACTACTGTTCAGAGAAATGCAAATTAAGACAACTCTGAGATACTACACACCTGTCAGATTGGCTAAGATGACAGGAACAAATAATGATGGATGTTGGAGGGGATGTGGGAAAACTGGGACACTGATGCATTGTTGGTGGAGTTGTGAAAGAATCCAGCCATTCTGGAGAGCAATGTGGAACTATGCCCAAAAAGTTATCAAACTGTGCATACCCTTTGACCCAGCATTGCTGTTATTGGGATTATATCCCAAAGAAATACTAAAGATGAGAAAGGGACCTGTATGTGCCAAAATGTTTGTGGCAGCTCTTTTCATAGTGGCTAGAAGCTGGAAGATGAATGGATGCCCATCAATTGGAGAATGGTTGGGTAAATTATGGTATATGAATGTTATGGAATATTATTGTTCTATAAGAAATGACTAGCAGGATGAACACAGAGAGGCTTGGAGAGACTTACATCAACTGATGCTGAGTGAAATGAGCAGAACCAGAAGATCACTGTACACTTCAACAACAATACTGTATGAGGATGTATTCTGATGGAAGTGGAAATCTTCAACATAGAGAAGATCCAACTCACTTCCAGTTGATCAATGATGGACAGAAATAACTACACCCAGAGAAGGAACACTGGGAAGTGAATGTAAACTGTTAGCACTACTGTCTATCTCCCCAGGTTACTTATGCCTTCAGAATCTAATAATTAATGTGCAACAAGAAAATGGTATTTACACACATATATTGTATCTGGGTTATATTGTAACTTATGTAAAATGTATGGGATTGCCTGTCATCGGGGGGGAGGGAGTAGAGGGAGGGAGGGAGGGGATAATTTGGAAAAATGAATACAAGGGATAATATTATAAAAAAAATTACTCATGCATATATACTGTGAAAAAAAATATTTAAAAAAAATCCAATGTTCCATTAAAAACTAAACCACATAAGAGGTCTTTTCTTTTTGAGATATATATATATATATATATATATATATATATATATATATATACACAGAGAGAGAGAGAGAGAGAGAGAGAGAGAGAGATACAAAAAAACCAAAAATCATCTGAAACAATTCCTTCTTGGTGTTTGGAAACTGGCATTTATAGACTCCATGTGAGTTCCTGCCTTCAGTTTCTAACAGGGATTTCTCTTATCATTTCTGGGTGTACCAGCCATCAAATGAACAGATGTTTTAACCCTTTTTTTTTTTTTAAACTGGTTCAGTTTTTTCTTTAACCAGGAAGTAGAAATAAGAGAGGTTCGTAAGAAAAGCCTGAGATTAAAGCTACCAATTTTAACTATTTCTTCCTCTTTTTGCCAATTTTCTCAATGAGATAAGAAAAATAAAAGCAGAAATGGAGTTAACAAGAAACTAGCTTAAGGAACAAAATCAGCCTGTAAAAGCAGGGAGAAATTAGTTTTCAGAGTCCAGCTCAAGACTTTTTTCATTTAAAAAGTGCTTAATTAAACTTTAAAGAGAGAGCACTGTGAGAAAGTTGTATACTGTACTCATGTTTCCATAAGTTGTTTTCACCCTTTCCCAAGAAGACTGCCTTGAAGTTCAAAGTTGTCTCCACTTTATTAGAGCCATATAAACCAGCAGCACCGAATGATACCACATTTCAAAAACATACTTCTTGTCTAATGTCTTGAGCTACACAGGGCTGACATTAAAAGTGATTCTGCAGAAAAAGGAGAAAATTGGGTTTTAGGAACTCCCAGTAGCTTTATCCTAACTTTGCACATATATTCAATATCTTTTCTTCTTTTTTTTTTTTAATTTCACTTTTAACATGCAAAGCATTTCCACATACAAAAGAGAATAGAAAAAGATGATTTTATATAATAAAACTATGAGTCTCTATTATGTACAATTTGCTTTTTAAAAATCTATAACTAATTCAATGTGTTACTTTCAAAACTGTTACATATCTAGATTTCCTTCAGAAATTTCTTTTTCAAAATTAGAACAAAAGGTTTGGCAATTGTCAATGTTGTAAAATTGCCCATGCATATATCTGGTAAATAAAAACTATTTAAAATATGTGAAAAATAAAAAATAAAGAAATTTCTTTTTCATATGTTTATATGTTATTAAAATTTTTAATTTTCTAATTCTTTTTTATTAAAGCCTTTTATTTTCAAAAAAATGCATAGATTATTTTTCAACAATAACTCTTGCAAAACCTTGTTTTGCAAAATTTTTACCTCCTTTCCCTCAATCCCCTCCCCTAAAAGGCAAATAATCCAATATATGTTAAACATCTGCAATTCTTCTATACATATTTCCACAATTATCATGCTGCACAAGAAAAATCAGATCAAAAAGGAAAAAATGAGGAAAAATAAAATAAAATTCAAGCAAACAAAAACCAAAAAAAAAAAAAGGGAAAACACTATTTTGTGATCCACACTCAATTCCCATGGTCCTCTCTGGGTACAAATGGCTCTCGTCATCACAAGACCATTGGAATTGGACTGAATCATGTCTTTTTGTTGTTGTTGTTTTATGCTTTAAAAGTGACCTTCTCTTCTCTCCACTCTCCATATACCTTTTTGGCTATGTTATCCCTCACTCCTCCTTTCTTCCAATGCCCCCCATCCCTCACTATTTCAAATTGGGAGGAGGGAAAGAAAAAAAAAACAAACACCTTTTTACTGAATAAACATAGTCAAGTAACACAAATCCACTCATTGGCTATTTTGAAAATGAATATCTCATTAGAGTCCAAAACTTCTCTGTTAGAAGATGAGTAACTTTCTTCAATATTAGTCCTCTGGGGTTGTAGTTGATCAATACATTGATCAGTGTTCTTAGGTTGTACAAAATTATTTTTCTTTATGTAACAAAGTTCTAGACTTAGTTTCCTAGAACAGATGTATAATTTTACAATCAGCTTTCCAATACAAACTTTCTAGAGCATATTTGTGACTTCATCCTTTAGTATCAAGCCTTAGTCACTGAACAAATACTGAGAATTTACTCTGTGCTAGATAGTGTATTACATAGGAGTCATTTTCTTTAAGTTAAATATATATATATATATATATATATATATATATATATATATATATGTTTTTATATTATCTCCATTTCCCCAAGTATCTTCTGTCCAAAGAGCCATCACTTAAAGAGAAACATCCCACAAAGAAGGAAAAATAATTCAGCAAAACTAACCAAGCATATTCCTAGAACTCAGTTAACTATATCTCTTTCTCATAATTCTAGGGGAGACCTATGACATATAATGGAGGTTCTTCTACTGCTTTCAAATGGAGCTCTATTTGTGGGCGTATTGTCCCTGTGATCCATGTTCTATATCATCTATGATGGCTAGATGGCTAGTCAAATGTATTACTGTTCCAAACAGTTTAACTGATAGACCCTACCTCAAAGTTGAGATTTTCATGCTTATAAAAGAGAATGGGATTGTTCAAATAACTTATTGGACTTCTGAGGAAATATGTGCAATTATATTTTATTCAATGCAGCTTCTTTTTGCACTTCAAGCCAAGTTACAAAGTCTATTTGTCTTTAAGACATTTGTGAGGGTGGGGAGGAAAGGGAGAAGAAAAAAGTGAGCCAAGGATTGGTATGTCTTTTGTGGGATTAAGGTGTATAGAAAAGGATGTATTTTTTCCATCATTTTAATGTGGTTTACATCTGCTAATGCATTAACTAGCAGAAAGGTCCTTGTGGAAAGTCTTTTTGAAATTCTTACTTTCTCTATTCTACCTTTCAAAACTTGTTTCAGAAACACCAAACTGAACTGAATGGATGCTGACCACAGTCATGTTATAGACATTCAATATAATTCTTCTATAGTCAAAAGAGCACATATATTAGAGATATCAGCAGTCTATCAAGGTTCGTAACATAAGGCGAGCTACGGGTGTACTGTTCCTCCATTTCCACCCTACTCTATCACCACATTTGGGTCTTCGATAATGTTATAGCACATTAAAAATCCTGACTCTATCCTTAGCTAATTCATTTCAACAGACATGCAATCTGTAAGGCACTGGAGTAGGTATTAAGGATGGGGGATGGGAATAGGAAAAAAGAAAATAAGCCTTGCCCTCAAGTTGCATATAGGATAAAATCGCTTTTCTCGGTAGTAACTGTGATAATAGAATTTTGCATATAATGTTTTTTTTTTTTTTTTCAATATGCTTGATTAGTTTTGCTGAATTATTTTCCCTCTTTATGGGATGCCCCCTTTTTATGTGATGGCTCTCTGGACAAAACATATGTTTGGAGATGGAGAGAATATAAAACCAAATATATATATATTTAATTTTATAGAAAAGGATCCCTATGTAATACAGTATCTAGCACAGGAAGATTCTCAGTATTTGTTCAATGACTAAGGCTGCTACTAAAGGATGAAGTCACAAATATGTTAAACATTTACCAGGAGACCAATAGATGAAGATCTCCTGTGTTCCTAAACACTATATTCAAACTTTTCTTCCAAAGTTCTGTGGTGTTGTCCCATCATATTGGTGGGGTTTGGAAAGCTATTCAGTGGAGACTAAGTTCTGTGAAGTGCTACAAAGCTTAGAAAGGAATTTCTGACTTCTGAAATGTTTAAATAGGTGACTATGGGAAGTGATGAATTTGGGGGGTTATTGCAAGTCAGAGATATTTGTAAAGAAGAGGGATTACAATCTGCTTTATGCATAACAAATCTATGACGCCTATACAGAACTATGAGGAGTTACAGCTGGAAGAATCTTTCAGATGTTTACTAGTTCTACTAATTATTCCAGAGAAAGAAAATAAAGGTCAAGTTAGGACTTGCCCATGCTCTGCCTATTGCAGAACCAGAATTAGAACTCAGTGCTTCCACTTTCTATTGTGAAATAAGGAAAGTAGCCAAAAAACCCTTTTGTTCTCATAGTAAGACCTTTCACAGTTCCCCTCACTAAGAACGTCTTTCTTTTGAAATACCTTCAATCAACTCAATAGATGCTTGTGCAAAATTTGCATTTCTGGATCCTAGGACAGGACTAGAAATTTTCTCCAATCCCTAGAACTTCTCAGACAATTTCATAACCGTTTGCCTCAGTTTCTTCAACTGTAAGATGAGGATAATAACAGCCCATATGTCCAAGTGTTGTAAAGGTTAAATGAGATATTTGGCTTTTTTGTTTTTGTTTTTACTTTTTAAAAGCTATTTTATTTTTCCAAATACATGCAACATTCATCTTCACAAAATCCCGTGTTCCAGATTTTTCTCCCTTTCCTTCCTCTTCCAAGACAGCAAACTAGCTCATATAAGTTAAATGTGTGCAAATGTTCTAAACATATTTCCATATTCATCATGCTGAGCAAGAAAAAAAATCAGAATAAAAGGGAAAAAAGAACGAGAAAGGAAAAGCAACAACACAAAAAAGGTGAAAATATTGTTTGACCCACCGTTTTCCTAGTTTTAAGAGAGATATTTGTAAAAACCTGTTTAGTACAGTGTTAGATGCTATATAACAAGCTTATTATATTTTCTCCTGCATTGGCGGAGAGGGTTGAGCTTACTCACCTGTCTCCTTTTCCCCTTCCATATTCCAACAAGGCTGTATAAGCTGACCCACAGCCCTACCTCCCCCTCCCTTGCCACAGAAATCTGAAAGGCTCAGGCTATGATTGGTCAGCAACATACTATGTCTAGCCCCATAGAACTAAGGAACAGGGCTGAGAGGCGGGGGCACACATCGCACTGCATTCCCTGCCACTATATCTGAATTAAAGGGTCCAGAATCGCGCTGGGGCCAGAAGTCACTAGGGGCAGAGACCAAGGCTGGTTGCCAGTGGTTTTCCTAGTAAGGGAAGGGGCTGAGACAGTTTTAAGGCCCAACTCCCAGAGTTAACCATATTCAAAAGGGTAAATTAGGAAAGTGAGGGGGGAAAAGGGAGAAATGAAATTTCCAAAGACTCTGGAGGATGGTTGGTTGCGGTCCTTTGTTCTTGAAGAAGACCAAAATGATAACATTGAGATACAATGTGTCTGACGGCTGATTAAATCAAAGTGGACATTTGGGGTGGATTCTCTAATTTTGCGCATCTGCGTCTTTTCTGGGCTAATTCACTTCTGCTTTGCTCATGGAGCCTGCCATCTTTTCTATGAGGGTGCACCATGCTGGGTGCTTCTGTGCCAATGTCTCCCACGTCAGGTAACCAATTCTAAAGTTATCAGGAGAGACCAGACTATTCTTGTGTTGCTTTTCCTGACCACCTTGTGAGCACTTGACCATAGAGCAATCCTTGGGCCCAGCGTACATTGGGCATCTGAGCCCGGTGACCAGCCCAGCGGCGGTATTTCTCTGCAGCAGTTGGAATGCTTGGCAGTATGGTTCCATTAAGGTCCTCAGTGTCTGCTACCTCCTCCTGCCCGGAAAGCGTCAGAATCTTCCTAAGGATTCAAATGGAAGCGGTTCGGTTTCCTGACCTGGTTCTACAGGCTAACAATGGTTCTGGGGAGCTTCAGTGCTGTGGTGGGTCTAATCTGTCTCCTCTCCCAAAGGAGAGCCTCCCAAACCCTGAGCTAGCTCTGGCGATGTGTGTTGATCTCATCATCAGTGTGGACATCCCTGGGCAATGAATTTGTCCACAGCCTTTAAAACTTCGCCATTTGCTGTAATTGATGGATGGTGTGGTGCTGGCTGATGGAGGGCCTGTGTGTTCTTGGTGACGTTAGGCCAAAATTAGCACAAGCAGCAGAAAATTAACCCATACTTTGTTGCATCTCAGCTTTGGAGAATGAAAACTTGAGCATAAGCAGATTAATCCCATTAGAGACGATATTAATAAAAAGGAATATGGCCTCTAAGTCTGGTAAAAGAGTACATGCTTATATTAAAAAATACATTTCAATACAAAGAAAAGTTAATCAACAAACACCCAATGAGGCAGAGGACCCTGTGGATTCCCAAGAGAACATAGCAGATCTGTGAGTACTCTAAAAGACAACGAAGAAGTACAAAAGCCGACTTCATGGCCTGCATAGCAGAAATAGTTGGCAGATTAGAAAAATCTGCCTCTAGTGGTTGTCATCAAAGAAACAGGAAGATAATAATTTGGGGATGCAAATATGCATAAAGATAATCTTAGAAAAAGAGCAGAATGCAATACTCATTCTGCGGCTTGACTAGGGTAGTGACAATCACCTCCCTCTTCCTGAAAAGATAGACCTTTCTTAATTCAGCCAAAGATGAACACGGAACGCCTTGTGTCTCAGGCTAAGGACTCTGGATTTCCTCCTCTATTCCATTAGGTTTTTTTAACAGAAGAGAGAAATTACTGGACCTGTGTTTTAGTAAGATTAATCTGATCTCATTAAGCAGAACTAATCGGAGGCTGTCTCCCTGAGACACACCATAATGGAAGCTATTGCACTAATCTGGACATGAGATGAAGGAGGTCTGGACTAGAATATTAGCAGTAAGAATGTAAAAGATACAGATGCAAAAAGAGGTCTTAAGAAGCATGAAAGAAACGAATGTTTCCGAACCCTGGAGTTAACCTCAAATATGAAGATTTTAACTTACAGTGAATTTTAAATTTATTATTGGCTTTCTTTGCTTCTTCTCATGTACAACATGACATCTCACATTTTACATGTTTGGAATACACTCCCTCATTGATAGTTATGTTCCCCCTAGTATAATAGTCTGAAGGCTTTCCTGACCCCCATGACTGCTGGTGCCCACCTTGGAATTGCTACATATATTTTATACACATACATCATCCAAGACAATAAAACTTGAGATAAACAGAACAGTACCAGCCACATAAAGTGTTGAATAAATACTCAATATATTGTAAGACAGGTACCAGAGTCTGCAAAACATTCAACGTTTATCACAAGCATTTGAGTTCCTTATAGTATTCAATTATTCAGTTTTGGCAATGAAGAAATTTCTTCTGGATTTTTGGTCTCATTGACCAGAACCCATCAATGAGACTTTAGTCAACTGACTACATAT
This sequence comes from Sminthopsis crassicaudata, assembly GCF_048593235.1. NCBI lineage: Eukaryota > Metazoa > Chordata > Mammalia > Dasyuromorphia > Dasyuridae > Sminthopsis > Sminthopsis crassicaudata. Next base: position 275,855,058 of record NC_133619.1, on the reverse strand, counting down.
TGCCCTAGGGACATAGACCAGAGTTCAGTGTGTCAAATAACCAGTCTTCAGGAAAAAGCATAAAAAACTCCACCTTTCAGTGGCCTGGTGAAGCCTTAAAGTCAGAAGTCATTGGTTGTTTTGTTATCTGGTCTTGAATCTTGACCATTCTGTCCCTAGAGATAAATGTAAAAGTCCAAGATGCCTATTCAGGAATTCTTTTTGTTAATCTATCCAAGAAAAAGGTCAGTTTTGGGCTGTTGTTGGCTTTTTTTTAAAGTAGCTAAGAACTGTTAAAATTAAAAGAGTTGATTATCAGATGGGAAGGGTTTACTTAACCCAAAACTATAATAAATTAATGCAATGGATTATTATAATGCTATTAGAAATGATAAATGGGAGAATTTCAGAGAAACTTTGAAAAGAGAAGAACTGTAAGAACTGAGTGAAAGGAGCAGATTGAGAATTTCTACCATAACAATAACATAACAAAGAAAAACAATTTTAAAGATTTGAGAACTCTGATCAATGCAATGCTCAACTATGAATCTGCATTTGCTTCCCAGCTCTTGAAACCTAAGAGAATAGATTCCAAATGTCAAATAAGCCATACATTTTTAGGCACAGCCAATATAGGAATTAATATTGCTTGACTATGAATATGTGTTTGCTTCCTTTTCCCCCCAGAGTGGTTGGGAAATTAAGAAGGCAGTGAGAGAATAGGAATAAAACAAAACAAAAAAAACAAAACAAAAAAAAAAAAAAAAAAAAAAAAAAAAAAAGAGAGAGAAAGAGGATCATTGAGACATCTTAAAAGAAACAAACAAAAAACCCACCATATAAGATAAAAGGAAGCCTGACAGCTTTCAAAGCTATTTAATGTAGTACTACTGTAGTTTCACATAGAACTCTTATATTTGGTTCTATTATGTATGTATAGAAAATTACTCATTTGTTTGCTGAAAACGAAAGCATCCATCTCATAGCCACATGTACTGAATTCTAGTTCTATTAGGCCTTCATCATACAAAGTATTGATAACTCCTCAACTCACAGATGGTATGTGTATATTGTTTTATATTAGACCAAGTTTATATTTCTTATTTCCTGGGATTTGAAGGTGAGTCTGCTTATTGTTTATTAGTTTGGGTCTTGGATACCAAAATAAAGTTGACAAATGTAGTCACTGGCTCTATGGTAATCAAATCACTTAATTTGTCTCAGTTTCCATTCTTATAAAATGGGGTTAATAACAATATCTTATCTCCTGGGTTTCTATTTAGCACAATAGTGAAAAAATATTAAGTCCTGTGCAAATCTTAAAATAAAAATTTTTAAATGTTGATTATTATTCTTATTATTCTGGGTTATAATTCCTTAGCATATACCAATCATTATCTTAAGATGCCCGATCTGGGCATCTAGAGAAGCAGCCTGTAAACAATTTCTGCCTATCCATTTCCCCTTCACTGGCATACTTCCCCTTGTCCCCCAATCAGTCCACTAATAAGAACAATGAAGTTTATAATTCATTTTAGAAACACACCAGATACAACTTGCTTCAATGTTCTCATTTTCTCAACAGTTTTATTGCCTTTTAAGAAAAATTTTGTAAAATATAAATACAAAGGCAGAAGAATTTACTTACAAAGTTAAAACACAGATTTCAAACATAAACACACAATTCAGAAAATTTTAGTTTATGTACATCTCCAAGCAACCTCAACATATTATGTTAGTTTTTTTTTCCAATATTTTACAAGGTACAGAAAAAATAGCTCAAAGTCTTCTTTAAATAAGAGCATAAAATGTTTAAACATATATAAACAATCCGGTTTGATGCGTGAAAACTAATTTCACAGCTTTTAAATTAGGATATAAAAGTTCATACAATTAGTTGTTGTGTATGGATATGGTTTTAATTTATATTACAAACTACTGGATTATATCCAATAGTATCTACCTGGCCAAAGCAGGCAATTCTGTAAACAAAACATAAAAAATAATATCATGAAGTGCCTTTTTTATCAAATTCATTCTCCCAAACAGGCCACAAGACTTCGATCATGTCACTTATAAAAATTATGGTCTGTGTCATCAGTGCTTTGTATGAAACAAAGTCAATGTGTGAATATTTTTCCTTTAAAAAAAAAAAAAAAAAAAAAAAAAAAAAAAAAGTGTTCCAAGTAAAAACAAAACTTATTCCAAAGCATGTGTGCATTTAAAAGTAAAGAAACATTATATAACAATTTTCATAAAAACTGATTAAAGTTATTAAAAAAAAAAAATCTTTCAAAGTCCTTCCAACTGGAATTCATTTCTTATATAAAGGAAAAGATATTTTCATATGTAATAGTGTCCTTTCTTTACAGAAACAATTGTAATATAACACATATACATAAAGCAAAAGGAATAACAATAAATGTACTGTACATTAAGTGGCCTGTTGGTTTCACCAATGGACCTCAGGAAGGAGGTCTTCATCTGGATGTAGCCATTCTATTGAGGACCCAAGAAGATTTTGAAGTTCAGCTGTAAATTCTACTAAGTCCAACAATTCCTTGCTTTCAGGATTGAAGACTTCAAGGTCCTTGGGGCACGAAAACAACTGACTCAGAGATGTCTGTTTGTAGAACTCTGCCTCTGCAATAGTGACAATTTCCACATTTGGAAAATTGCAGCGGAATATTCGGGACGACATTTTCAACTTCTTGACCACATCTGAGAGCAGTAACCAGTTTCGAGGCCTGAGAAAAAGGAAAAAGGAAGATGAGTGCTTCAAGTTAGTGGCAAAACAAGGAGTAGTTTTAAATAACAGGCACAAGTCTAACATGTTAAGTAGCTTGAGCTGCAGTGTCCCTTTTGGCTCTCTGATCTGTGCTTCACATGGCGTGGTGATCCTTAGCCCCAAGCTCAGGACACTCTATGGATATTCCTCCAGCAAAAAAAAAAAGATAAAAAAACCCAGCAAACCAGAATCCTACCTGTGATGTAAAATAAGGGTGACTAATGAGACCACTGGGTCCCTCATGTGTCAGCATCATTCTAATCTTATTTAATCAGCCTTGAATCTATTTGTACCCTCATGTTACAAATGAGAAGACCTAATCTCAAAGAAACAAAATGGCTCATCCAAAGTCATACAAATCAGTGACAGCCAGAAAAATCAAACTGGGAACTTTTGTTTCAAATTCAATGCTCTTTATAACAGAAATGACTCTAGTGGTAATCCTCCTTGAAGACACACTAATAATTCTACAGGGATCAGAGGTCAGAGGATGTACTAAGCAAACTTATGAAGACTCAAGTTTTTCAGGGTTTTTGTTTTAGGGAAAAAACTGTATCACTGTTTCTAAGAGTCAGGTGACGATCTGAGGAGTGTAGGAGAAAATAGGAGTCACTGTGGAATCAGTGAGCAAGAATTTTGTGTCTTTCTACCTTGTAAAGAAGTGGTGTTCTTTCCTTAGAAAATTCAAACCATGTTACAACTTTAATGGATTTGGATCTTAGACCATTATTCCCATTTTATCCCTATTAAAACCTCCCCCTTCAACCCTCAAACAAACAAAAACCCATTAACAATAAAGATACATCTTCTTGCCAGGCTTTGAGTGAAAAGCTGGTTTTATAGTAATGATAGGGGCTTCAGTTAGGAAGGCCCAGGTTCAAGTCTAGTCTGGCACATCCTAACCATGTGACTGGGGGAACAGTCATTTAACCTGTTAGTGTCCTAAGCAACTCTCTTGAGACTTTCAGTGGCAGAGCAGTTTATCTCTCTGCATCTGTTACTACAAGACCCTTACACCAATGCAATTATGTTGGGACCAAAAGAAATATTCCATGTCATGTTCTGAAGTAAAAAACTGTCCCCAAGTGATCTATTTGTACAACTCACATCAGCACCAACCACATAAATGTGCTATTCATTTTATTCTACATCCGTATTTAAGATATTAGTGCAATTATTGATGAATATTTTTCTAAAATTGTCCAGATGGATTTTCCTTCTAAGGGTTTAAGGAAATACAAAATTTCAAAAAACAAGACATGAAATAGCCAAAAAAGACAGTCTGCCCTTCAACAATGTTGAAGTTTTACAAAATATTGCAATCTGGGATAGGTCTAAAAGAGTTAAAAGCCTGGAGTAGGTAATGAGGAAACCAAATTATCACTCTTTGCAGATGATATGATGGTATACTTAGAGAACACCAGAGAATCAACTAAAAAGCTATTAGAAATAATCCACAACTTTAGCAAAGTTGCAAGATACAAAATAAATCCACATAAATCATCAGCAATTTTATATAACACTAACAAAATTCAACAATAAGAGATACAAAGAGAAATTCTATTTAAAATAACTGTTGACAGGATAAAATATTTGGAAATCTATCTGCGAAGGGAAAGTCAGGAACTATGAGCAAAACTACACCACACTTTCCATGAAAATAAAGTCAGATCTAAGCAATTGGGAAAATATCAAGTGCTCTTGGATAGGTTGAGCAAATATAATAAAAATGATAATATTCCCTAAACTAATCTATTTATTTAGAACGATAACAAACTCCCAAGAAACTAGCTTACTGAACTAGAAAAACTGGAAGAACAAAAGGACAAGAATTTCAAAGGAATTAATGAAGAGAAAAGCAAATGAAGGGGGCCTAGCTGTACCAGATCTAAAACTATGTTATAAGGCAAGGGTCACCAAAACCATTTGGTACTGGCTAAAAAATAGAGAAGTTGGAATAGGTCAGGTTCATAGAACAAAATAGCCAATGACTATAGCAATATAGTATTTGACAAAATCAAAGGCCGCACCTCTTGGGATAAGAATTCACTATTTGACAAAAACTGTTGGGAATATTGGAACCTTGTATGGCACAAAGTAGGCATAGACCCACACCTAACACCGTATATGAAGACCAAGTCGAAATGGGTTCATGATGTAGATATAAAGAATAATATTATAAACAAATTAGAAGAACATAGGATAGTTTACCACTCCTAAAGAAGAATTAGAGATCATTGAGTATAAAATAGATAATTTTGATCATATCAAGTTAAAAAGGTTTTGTATCAACAAAACTAATGCAGACGAGATTAGAAGGGAAGCAATAAACTGGGAAAACATTTTTATATCCAAAGGATCTGATAAAGGCCTCATTTCCAAAATATATAGAGAATTGACTCAAATTTATAATAGTTCAAGCTATTCTCCAATTGATAAATGGTCAAAAGATATGAACAATTTTCAGATGAACAAATTGAAACTATTTGTAGCCACATGAAAAGATGCTTCAAATTACTATCGAGCAGAGAAATGCAAATTAAGACAACTCTGAGATACCACTATACACCTCTCTGATTGGTTAAGAAGACAGGAAATAGTAATGACCAATGTTGGAGGGGATGTGGGAAAACTGGGACACTGATACATTGTTGGTGGAACTGTGAACAGATCCAACCATTCTGGAGAGCAATTTGAACTATGCTCAGAAAGTTGTCAAACTGTGCATACCCTTTGACCCAGCAGTGCTACTAATGGGCTTATATTCCAAAGAGATCTTAAAGAAGAGAAAGGGACATCCCCCCACTGCCCCACCGTGTGCAAAAGTGTTTATAGCAGTCCTTTTCATAGTGGCAAGAAACTGGAAACTGAGTGGGTGTCCATCAGTTGGAGAATGGCTGAATAAATTGTGACATATGAATGCTATGGAATATGATTGTTCTCTAAGAAACGATCAGGAGGATGTTTTAGCAAGGCCTAGAGAGACATGAACTGATGCTGAGTGAAAATCATTATACACGGCAACAACAAGACTATGCAATGATCAATTCTGATGGACATGGCTCTCTTCAACAATGAGATGATTCAAACCAGTCCCAACTGTTCAGTGATGAAGAGAGCCATCTATACCCAGAAATAGAACTATGGGAACAGAGTGTGGAACATAATAAAGCATTCTCACTTTCTCTGTTGTTATTTGCTTGCATTTTGTTTTCTTTTTCTTCCTTCTTGATCTGATTTTTCTTGAGCAACAAGATAACTGTATACATATACATATATTGCATCTAACACGTATTTCAATGTGTTTAACATGTATTGGACTACCTGCCAGCTAGGGGAGAGGGTGAGGAAAAAATTTGCAACAAAATATTATGCCAGGGTCAGTGTTGGAAAAATTACCCATGTATATGTTTTATAAATAAAAAGCTTCAATTTAAAAAAAGAAAAAGAAAGAGTTAAAAGCCTGGATGACCTGATGAATATAAACAAGTATCCTCATATTTGAGTCTAAGAAAACTCCTACAGCACAATGAATCTTTTTTAGATATCCTAAGATCAGCTCATAAACATTACTGTTAGCTATGATTCAGGATCCCCCTTATCAGGGGATAAGGTTTGACAACTACTGTGAAATTAACTTATTTCAACAGATGAAAAAGAAACAAGGCATTTTGTTTTTGTTTAAAAAAAAAAAAAAATTATCTTCGATCTTCTTAGTTAACTAGATCACCTGTAAATTGTAATAACCAACACTGAAGGGACTTTCCAAGCAACTTTTAAGGAAAACTATACTATCATTCTTCCTGAAGATTCTTTTTCAGATTACAATCCAAAAATAAGTTATGTCTCTTTTACCTCATGTAATAAATAAGGGTTGAAACATTGGCTTTTTGCCCAGGATTTGGGGCCTGCAATTAAGACCCTATATGACAGTGTTCTTAAAAGAGAACAAGTTGTTTTCAGTGGGTAGGAAAGGGAGAAGGAAAAGGGAAGTTTTTTTTTTTTTTTTAAAGATTTTTATAACTAATACCTTGGGAAAGAGAAGTTACCTAAAATTAGGATCTGAGGAAGATTAAAAATTGTTAGGATTGATTAGCAAAGCAGATATTCCTTATGTTATACAAGGAAATCCAGTATAAAGCAGAGGAGCTTACATAGCACAGATTCCAAGGCCAAGTGTAAAATAAAGTTATTTTACTTCTTAAACTCTCCATCCCAGAGATGTTTTAACCTTCAATCTAACATAGAGGTCAAACTATGTTTGGATAGGTTATGGAAGTGATCTTCTTCACTTCCAATCTGGCTTTGTATTAGGTCCCTGGAGGATTTGGAATCATTTGAATTCCTGCTTCGCATACTTTAGAGTTCCCAAGTCTCAATTCCCTCACTTGTGGAATATGCATAATACTAATTAATATTCTTGTACTGTCAACTGAGGAATATCCCAATATTAAGAACCCTCTGACTTCAATACTATATTCATGTTGGAGAACATAGCCTCTGAACATTTCTCAGAATGTATACTATCCTCCTGATCTCTCTCCCCTTTCAAATTCATCGTATGAAGGAAGTCAAGGTTTATAAAGCAGATAAGATCTACTGCACAAAAAGACTCTTAACTCACCTACCTCACCTGTTTTAAAAGATCTCTAACGCCTGCCACCATGAGCATTTTTCAATCAAGTAATGTCAATACTTACCCCTGAGAGAGAGACACTTGGATATTATAACATGGCAAGAGAGGTCCCTCTGAAAATTCAAACTCAAACACATCACTGAAGACATCTTCGTCATCATCATCTTCTGGACCAGGGGGATTGGCCAGCACATCAAATCCAGACTCATCACATGGATCTTTTGTTAAGAAGGGGAGAAAGGGGGGCAGAAGAGAGCAGGGAAGAGAGAATTTATAAGCAGTTTCTAGTGTAGTCCAGTAAACAAAAGTAAAATAAAATCAGTCTTTGCCTTTACCCAAAATAAAATCAGAGTCTTTCCAGTTCCCAACACTGCCTGGGAGAATAAAAGGGGACAGGGGTATAGGGGATGGGGAGTTTTTGAATTAGCTAGGAATGTTTTGAAATGCACTTAAATCAGACCAAAATAAAAGAATAACATTTGCTCACCACACACAGAGCTGCCATAGAAATCCCAACAGACACCAGGGTCATCCCCACTTCGACCTTGCAGGTCAGTTAAATACTCTAGAGAGAAAAAGAAAAAATAAAACAAAAAAACCATGCTGATGAGAACAAAATGTTGGCAGATTTGGTCGGACTGTCTGTCATGCAAAGTCAAATCAGCCTGGCTTGTCACTTCCTGTCTAAATCCACAACACAGACTTTTAGACTTATCCATGCACATAGAATATACAGAGCCTTGCACTTGAGAATTTCTTTCACCCAAATAAATTCTTTTCTGTTCACCCTAATCCCACAAAAGACATATCAATCCTTTGCTCAGTCTTCCCTACCCCCCCAGCCAAATGTTTTAAAGACAAATAGATTTGTAACTTGACTATAACTGCAAAAAGAAGCAGCACTTAATAAACTGTAATTCCACATATTTTACCAGAAGCACAGTAAGTATTCAAGCAATCCCATTCTATCTCTCTGTTCTTTTTGGTAAGCACGAAATCCCAAGATATACCAACTTTGAGGCAGGGTCTATTAAGTTAAGCTACTTGAAAATTTAATCAATTTTGCTATTCACCCACTCACCATAAGAGTTTTAAAGTTGATTTTAAGTTTCAACTTTAAGGATGGATCCCTTTTAAAGCATGCATTAGGGTACCAAAACACCAATTTAGGAGCTCTCACTCACATCAGATGGTTTTAGATTCACAATACTAAATTTTCTGAAATGCAACTACTCTATATGCTGTTCTATTCCATGCAAAACTTAAAAAACTGTATTCTTATGTTCCAGAAACCTTGTTATATAAATATCTCAACAATAGAAAAGAATTAAAATACTCTTTTTGATATCTTAAAAAGAACAGAAAATATCCCCACATTGAGTTATTTGTCAAGATAATCATAAGTATGCTGCATTACACTAGAATTCCCAAACAGGATTTTACATTCTTAAAAATTAAGTTAAGTTTTGAAGACTTTTTTCGCTTTTCCAATTGCCCTCCATTCAAAAACTGTTATCAGATAATCATTTTAGTAATTTTCTTTGCCAAACGTTAAAAGAATCACCAACCTGTTAGAAAAAGCTCCATTAGTTCACTGTGTGTCATTTTCACGATGGTTCTACCTGAGTACGTGGCAAGGGTTGGATCAGCACCATAAGAAAGAAGGAGGCGAACTATTTCCAAATGATCATTTTCTACTGCATCATGGATAGGCCTAGGAAAGATAGCATTTGGTGTTCAACATGCTGAGTATCTCTCTCTTTCAGATCCAATGTTCTACTTTATGTGATAAAAAGAATCCCCTCTTCGCTATGATTAATAATTTCAGAACTCACCTTTAGGCACATTTTTCATGAAAAAAGTTTTTAGGTGTTTTTTTAAAATGGGCACAGGCAGGATAGTATGTAAATCAACTTAGAAAATGCAAGCTATAGTGATAAACAAAATCCAAACAACTCAACAGTTTGTACATTAGAGTAGTTACTTTTTTAAAGGGAAAATGGAGTTTAAATGGTGTTAATTAGTTAAGTTCTCTGAGAGTGTGGCATTCATTCAGAGGGAGAGAACGAAATAGAGAGAATGAGAGGGATCAATTCACCAGTCTATTACCAAAGAAACCAGGGGAAGGAATATAGGAGACTGTATTCCTATTTGTTAGACCAAAAACAATGAGAAAATACTGAAAAAAAGGGAAATAGAACCTGACATAGAAAGAATTTTCAGAGGGTTCCCTTTGAAATAACATTTTTCTTCTTGATCATTACATTAAGATTCTGGTCAGAAGGGTAAGTATCTAAAGCAGATTTTCAATCTCTAGAACACAGTACTCAGTCCATAATGCAAGGATGAGACCAAAATGGTCACAAGAAAATGATCTTCAAAAAATAATTTTTCCCCATATTCTTAAGGCACAAGCAACTCATTAATTTTAAATGATACAGGAATAAATCTGTTTCTGTCTCTCTTTCTCTACAAACCCACCCAACAACTGAATGGGGGTGGAGGAGGAAACCAAAACACGTTGAAAATAATTTATTCCAATCCACTCATTTTTTAAAGAAAAGTAAAGCTGGGTGGTTAAATGACTTATTGAAGGTCACAAAAAAAAAAAAAAAAAAAAAAAAAAAAAAAAAGGCTTAGGGGCAAAACAAGGTTTAGAAACCAAGTTCACCAATTCCTGGTCCAATGCTGTTTCTGCAACATTTTTAGGCTTTGAAATTGACCTGCATCTTTATATTCATAAGACTTATTTAAAACTGGAAGAAATTGAGGAGCCATTAGTATGCACCTCCCTCCAGTAACCCCTAGCAACCAGACTTAGGTACAATAAAGGAAATTCTGCCAATCTAGTTGAATGATTAAGATAGGGACTACTGCTGGCTGATATGATCAAGAATGGTAACTTGGGATACAAAAATTAACGAATGAGGTGCAGTAGATAGAGCACCAGCCCTGAATTCAGGAAGACCCAGTTTAAATCTGGTCTCAGACACTTCCTAGCTGTGTGACCCTGGACAAGTCACTTAACCCCAGCCTCGGGGGAAAAAAAAAGAAATAAAGAATTAAGGAATGAGATAAAGTCAATTCAATATCCTTCAATCTTTTCTCTATATATACTCATATACTAAAATATTTTTTATGTATACATACACATTTCTTTGTGCCAAAATTTATCTTTAAAAATTAAAGTCTATGCTATTATTTCTAGAAAGAAAGACTGAGCAAAATGCTTTTTATAGGTGCTTGTGACTTTAGGCTCTGATCTATGTTTTAATTCTTTTGGCTCTATTCAAAGAATTTCTGATTCAAGAGTAATACATTCAGTAGACAAGAATGCTAGAATTTGAATGGGTTCCAATTCTGCCTCAGAGCCCCACTTTGTAATTCCCCCCCCCTAGGCTGGGGTTAAGTGACTTGCCCAGGGTCACACAGCTAGGAAGTGTTAAGTGTCTGAGACAGATTTGAACTCGGGTCCTCCTGAATTCAAGGTTGGTGCTCTATCCACTGCGCCACCTAGCTGCCCCCCCACTTTGTAATCTGATCATGGACAAAGCACTTAACCTTTCACTAGACTAAAACAATAACTATACTATCTCATTCCCAGATAAGGATCAAATGAGATTATTGCCAGACTATGGGGTAAGGGGGGCCCTGAGCTAGAGATAAGAAGGGCCAAGAAAACCACAGAAAATAGGAAACATCAGGTAAGATCCAACCAGTGAGGAACATGAAATGACAAAAAGTAACTACTTCAAGAGCTCAGAGTATACATAGACATCTGGAGGTTTTGGGGAAACGAAGAGGAAGCAACAAGAGGACGCTTCCCCTCTAAACCCCTAAGTACTGAGAGTACCATGAATGCTGCTGCAGAGAGACCCTTGTGTCTGTGTATGAAGCCTAGTGTTGATGCTGGCTGGGCAAAGTCATCTAATGTCTTTGACTCTCAGTTTCTCCTATAAAATTGGAATACATTAAGATGTGCTAACTAACAAAATCATTGTCAGTAAATTACTCTGTAAACCTTAAGGGGTGTATGAGTCAACAAATCTAGAGGTAACAGGCATTTGAGTTTGTTTTTGCATTTTTTGGTTATAAACTCTAGCACATCCCTTTTTTAAAAATATATAATGAATTTTGTTTTTTATAACACCTACGTTTACTTTATCACCTCAGAGTCATTCCTTAAAATAAAGGGAACAAAGTAGTGCGAACAAAATTCAGCAAAATTAACCAAGAGAGAAGCAAAAGTAGTGTTCTAGACCTATGTCTGCAGAGATAAGTGGGGAGGAACTTCCATGTAAGACTAAAGCTTTAGGAAAGCAGATTCCTACACAACAGAAGTTAAACCAAATGACTTTCAAGATGTGCTCTTGTGCACATGACAAGCAAGTCAAGGCAAGTTAGCAACTTCCTTCTTGAAGAACAAACAATGCTCCTACTTCTCATAATGAAAGGTAAGACTCAAAAACTCACAGGAAAAAAAAATAATTTGAAGGAGATGGACAATCTAAAAGCAATTCTGGATTTTGCACTAAAATGATTTTAATTTATTAGCTAAAATAATTACAATATGATATGTATATGCAGTATGAACTACAAAAATCTTGTTTCTGTCAGGGCTCACAGTACTTATGTTTGCCAACTGAGCAACAGGAAGTCATATCACAGTACTGCGCTTTCTTATGTGCTACTATGTCTTCCTTGGCCCACCATTCACCTGGGAGTTGCCTGAGGAACTAGGCAAGAAGTTTTCCCCTTTTTATCAACTTTGAGAAAATAATGTAAAATGTGCACATTGAAAACTACAGATTCTCCTTGCTATCTGAAGTTAGATCATTTCAACAGTTTTATCACATGCTGAGAGAAGTGCTGACATCAAAAAGTTTTGGCTTGGGGTATTTATTAAAGGCCAATTTTTAGCTGTCAATCCTATCCGGCTGCTGATAGATTCAACAAATCTGGGCATCTTTTTTATCTTCTTCCTGTTTGTCCCCTATTTATCTGTATTTCAAAGCATGTAATGACTTAGCTACTTTGCACCATTCTAAAAAACTGACAGGGTTGTATCCCTCCTGCCCTGTCCTCTCATGTGCCTCCATTCTATTTGCTGTATTACAAACACACACTTTCACTCAAAATAACTTCATTTGAAACATACATTTTTAAAAAAAGAATGAGTACTTTTAATCAGGTATGCTAATATGCTGAAGAGGAAGAAGATTTTTAAGTTAAGTTCAAATGAACCTATAATTCAAGACAACTAAAACTTGAGAGAGAAGACTGAGTCATGGCTAGTTCTCAGTATGCACCCACCAGTATTTGATAGTACTAGTTGTTTATATGCACAATGTTCAATAACTAAAAATAATTTTAAAAAAAATCATAACAGTTCAATCCAAGTTCTACAAAGTTGCTTGAGGCATAAAAAAAGTTAAGTGGCTTGCTTGGGAGTTGTATAGGAAGTTCTCGCTGGCAGATAGAAACTAAAGTTTTCCTGACTTTACCCCTTTTATCCACAAGGATACTGAGCTTAATGTGAGGCTCTCCAAAAAAATAAAATAAAATAAAATTTAAGAGATACAATTGAAAGTATACCTATATAAGCTTAAACATGGTGTTTCTGAAGATGAAAAAAGCTCACTGAGCTAGAGAAAGAAAGGAACAGGATAGAAGGGAATCCAGTTTTAGCAAATCAAACAAGACACTTCATTACAAAAAATTAAACCTGGAAAACACAACAAGACAACATATCAAAGATAGGTGTCAAAACCAAATTATATCTCAACTGGCCAAAAAAAAAAAAAAAAAAAGAGAAACTATCAGAGAAATAACCCATTTTAAAAAAATAACCCTATAATAAGTATAGACTTTAAATACAGATCAATCATTGTTGACTTTTTCAGCAGAGAATGAGAATGTTACTGAAGGACTTTTTTTTATGGAAGGAAAAGAAAAAAGGGAGGGAGAAAGGGATATCTAAGTTAAATACTGAAAAGTAATAATCAGAATGTTTTAGAAGCCAGCATAATAAGCATTTATGGGGGGGAGGGGAACCTCCCCCAAACCATGAATTTTTCATAATGGTTTTAGGTTTAGTGGATTTAGTGATTCAGTAAGATGTTAACTAATTCTCTTTCCATAGAACAAATTAAAGAAACATCCTAAGTTTTCTGTGTCAATCAACTGCTCAACTCTAGAAACCCCAAGAAATAACCATTAACTTTTAAGAAACAACTCTTTACCTCCCTTCTATCTAGTACACATATTCCCTCCCACAAAGCCCCCTTGGCTACATTCAGGATTCTGCAGCCTGAAACACCACTGACCTGGTTCCATCCTGAGCGCTGCAGTTGACATCTGCTCCATACTCGAGGAGATGTCGAACGATGCTCAGCCACCCCCTGGCACAGGCCTCGTGCAGGGCACAGTAACCTGCATTATCCCGGTGGTTCACATCGCAAACCTTGTTTTCCAAACAGTAAAGGACCACTTCCTGGGAAGAGAGAACAGAGCTACTGATGACTAGGAAGGCCTACAAAAGGCAAGCAGTGGTGTTACAGATGTGCTATCAATAGTATCAGGCTTGAAAGCCTGTGGTCCAGGGTACAGAAAACACAAAGAAGCATAACAATATTCTGTATACATATTAAAGTAAGAAGAGTAAATTTGTGGCCCTTAGTATCTCCAAAGAGATTCAAGCTAAAGGTCCAAAAATTAGTTTTTGATAAATTTGTGACAGCTTCATAATAGGATATTCAAAGAAATTAAGACACTGAAGAAAACATACTTAATAATTATTAAATACCTCCTTGACTTCGGAGAAGTTGCTATATAAAGTGAATATACAGAACAGAGAGAATCTGTCTTGCTTTTTTATAGGTAGAGTCTGAAGAAACATGCTGAAAGGTTGAAGATCTCACTGTATCATATCATGGAATGAAGTTTTCCAGAATATAAATCAATTTAGGGTTTTTTTAAACATTGGTCTTAGAACTGTGTGATACAACTCTAAAAACCCTGTCCTGCACACCTCACTCATGCCCTTTTTCCACTCCAGTGGTGGCAATGATATAAATATTTCTGCTTTTTTGAGGTAATGGCAGAAAAAAATATCCAATAACATGACCTAGACATTTCAGGAACTACATGAAACAAGCTGATGCCTGCCACCACCTCCTCCCCTCCAGATTTTGTTCTGAGTAAATAGTTTGCCTTAGAATCACTGTTATTAATCTTACTTCCTTAGAGTGTTAAAATATTAATATGAAACGTTCCCTGTAAGCAGAGCAGTAATTTATTCAATGTTTTATTACCTTGATTAAGAAAGTTTTCAAACACATAGAACAATGTTTGCCATCAGAAAACATATTACAATCTTTCCCTCCAAGTCACACCCAGCAGAGAACTGTCAGTTTTCAAGAGTTCCCTGAAGGTGAGGGAGAAAAATGTGGATTTTTCTTAGTTTTGATGACAGCCAGATTGCTGGTCTGGGGGATAGGTTTCCCCCTAAGACCCACTGAAAGGAAAAGTCCCAAAACTCTATCTTTTCCATCTGATAACAGCTGCTCCATCACATCAATGAAGAAAAAAAATGAAAAATCTTAAGTTTATGGTTGATCAATCCAATGATCACCTGGAAGAAGATGGGGGTGGAGAAGAATTTAGACAGTCCAAAAGGCTCCAAAACCCATGAGTCGCACAGTCCACCTTGACAAATTTAATCGGCACTCATATTAATCTACTCCATCTTGTCTACTGATTCACAGTGATGCTGAGGGGTATCACTCTGCTCAAACAAGAGCAGGCACACAGGAAAGTAGGGGGCACCGACACATTCATTTGTTCGTTTAGAGATCTGCCGGAAAGCCCACAATAATCTGTGCTCTTAGTATACCTGAACTGAGAATCGGTATCTAGGATACAGCATGAAGCTGTTCTTTTCGCAGGCCCTCACTAACCAGAGTAAAGTGGATTGCAGCAAGCTAATGAGTGGCATGCCCCAGCCAAGGAAAGGAACTTGGTCACGTGACACGGGGATCAAGTGCAGGAGCCACTTACTGCTGGGGCACAGATCAATTTAACCAGATCCCAGAAGTCTGGTGTTTCACCAACCAAGAGCTTAATTGTTCCTATTAATAAATCTCAAGGACTCCAATTAGTTTAGCAACTATGGTCTTCACCTGGAATCTCCACTTCTACCTGGAGTAGTTGGATAGAATGAATGTCTAGGATGTCCTGAAGCTTCCAAGACTTATGAACCCATTAGTTTCCTGTCTTTGTGCTGATGAAAAAAGTGATGTCTAATCAAGGAAATTACTTTTAAGTAAAAATCTTCATAGATTCAGTGAGATAGGCAGGGAAGATATCATCTTCATTTGTTAAGTGCTTAGCATAGTTCCTGGGACACATAGTAGGTACTATATAAACGATGATTTCCTTTCCCCTTATTTTGTAGATGAGGAAACTAAGGTTTAAGGAGGTGAGTATTAGAGTTAAGCTCAGGACATAAATTTATTGATGCTTAGGCCAAAATATGCTATTTCAGGAGAGCAGTATAAATTCCCCTGTATGTTAAATTTAGTAGCAAAATATTGCTCATTAGGATGAGTAAAGTCTATAGAGTAATGCAGTCCAATTTAGGCTTACCAAACCAGGAAGAATATTTTCACAAACCATTTTTAACCAATAGGTTAAAAATGAGAAAAGCACTCCAATGTTCTGGATTCAAACAGAACTCTACCATTTCTTACCCCTGACCTTTGATAAGTATCTTCTACATCTAGGGCTCAATTTTCTCATGTATAAAATTAAAGGGTTGATTATATGACATCTAAATGGTCTTTTCCAGTCCTGAAACTACAGATTAACCCATAACCTCTAAATAAAAATGCAATGATATAGTTGTCAATTTTGCCTACCTAAAATTTTAAAAATGTTTTTAAGGACATCACACACAATATCCCCTCCCCAAAATTTTGTGGGGAAAAAAAAAAATTTTTTTGGGGGGGGGAGAAGACTTGGACAGTTCAGTGGTAAGCAGCTCTAAGTAGAATGCCATTAACCACAAAATGTAACCATAAAGACCATAAAACTCAACATTGTTAATTAATTAAATGCCTCATTAACTTTTTTAAAAACATGATTTAATTCATAAAAAATTTAACCATTACCACTAAAAGTGCAAGCATGTGGTAACATGTAGATTTTAGACTCAGAAACTTAAGCTTTTATAGACTGAAGAAAAGATTTCACAGCTTCTATGGCAATTGACATTCATTTAGGTAGTCTATTCAAAGCACTATCTGAAGACAGAGGGCCTTTTAGGAATTTCAGAACCATTTCACACACACAAAATTAGACAATAGCCTATTTACTGAATGTGGTTCCCCCAGCTAAGCAATAATCCATAACGGCAAAAACTTAATTTTCCTACTCTTTTTTTTGAGGCTGGGATTAAGTGACTTGCCCAGGGTCACACAGCTAAGAGGTGTTAAGTATCTGAGACCACATTTGAACTCAGGTCCTCCTGAATACAGGGCTGGTGCTCTATCCACTGCGTCACCTAGCTGCCCCTTTTTTCCTACTCTTAATGAAGTCAAGGTGACTGTAATGATGATGATGACACTCTCTAATGAATAAGAACTGCTGGATGCCAGAGTTGGAAACAATCTGAAAGAGTTCATATCTAGTCTAACCTCATCATTTTGCAAATGAGACTAGATATAGAGAGGAAGGGATTTGACTATGGTCACAAAACCACTTAGTGGCAAACACTGTCTACTATTATTTCCGTACAGTACGCAGTCCGGAATTTTCCCTCTCTCTTCTTTGTTCCTTCCCCCTTCATTTCTATTTGTTGAAGGAAGGAAAGCTATGTGACACAGGCCAAGTCATATCATCTCTCTGGCACTGACCTCACTTGCAAACTGTTTGTAGGTTAGATGGGGAGAAGAGGAGGTCAGATGTTAGATCCCTAGTTCCTTCTTCCAGATGAGACACTTATAAATCCAACTGTTCACAATAATCCCCTGTGTCTGGAGTACAGCAATGCTGATTTTTTAGGACACTGAATTTGAACACTTCTTTCCCCACCAGTGGTGATATGATGAATTATCATTCAATCTCTCACCCAATTCCCTGACTAGCTAATGACATATTTGCCAAACAGCTGGTCAGGAGTATATGAAACAGGTAATAGTCAAAAACCTTTGACTATCATGAGGATGATCTTGACTCAGTATTTCTATGTTCTAACCTAAGGCATTAACTGGGTTAAAACTATCAGATGGGAGAGATTTGTAACATGTCTCATTTAAGATAATTCTTTCCCCCTTATCAGCATGGATCAAATTGGTTAGGGGAGAAATCGTAATGTGAACTAAAAAAATCTGAAAGTTGCTAATATACTAGAATGCTTCATGAGAATTTTAGAGTTTTAGGGCTGAAAGAGCCCTTTGAGATCATCTACTCCAATATTTCTTTAACTAATTTAATCATGGAATACTCTGGAACTCAAAATAGAGAGAAACTGTAGCAAAATAAAAACAAATATTCAAATTTTCCAACACTTAACTCTACCTCTAAGTGATCATACATAAACCTACATAATAGGGAAAACATCAAAAATATTTCAAAGACACCTATTCACATTATATGAAAAACAACAAGGGAAGTATTGGCTTAGTCCAAAACCATCATTTTTATAAATTAGGCACAGAAGGATTAAGTATTTCTCCCAATATCAAGGAGCTAAATTTAGTGGCAAAAACAGACCAGAACGCCAAGTCTCGAAATACCTATTCTTTTCACTACAGTATTATCAAATTACAATTTTTAAAAACACAATTGGCCCTCAGAAATTAATTCAAGTGAGATAGAGGTTCTCTATCAAGGATTTTTCCTAAAGAAAGTAACCATGACAAACCATTCAAAGAATTGGTCAGGAAGTGGAAAGTGTATTTCTGCAAAGCATTAAAAATTTCAGTCAGGGTCTCAGTCTTCAAAAGGTGTATACATCCAACAAAGCCTATTCATTCAGGAGCTTGGCTTCCCAGCCTAACTGTGGCCATACTGCATTTCATTTCAGCATTTAACTTCCTCAAAGGCTGATGCTGGCCAACACTAAAAATGCTTTTGCTTTGTGGACTGTTCCATCACCATTCAAACTGACAACAGACAGGGACCTAAAGAGGAACTAGTGAAAGAAAAGATCAACAGGCAAAGCAGCTTGGCAATTTTAATATTTGGCAGAGCCTTCCAAACCTCACTATTTTGGTTTGTTGTGAACAGAAGATAGAGTAGAAAGGATAGTCTAAAGTTAGTTTGCTGCACACATGCTTAGAAGATCAGAGAAGTGCCCACAACACTGAAAGCAGAGACAAAATTTCATCAAGTAATCTTTTATCATCTTCATTGGTTGCCCAACTTTTAGAGATACTTTTGTATTTACGGTCCTATATCCAGGACTGGAAGACAACAAAACGACTGATTTTCCAGTTATAAAACTAGTTTTCACTCTACCCTGAAAAGCAAAGCATGCACCCTGAACATTTTCCACATGTCTCTCCACATCTGTAAACATGTTTGCAGAACAGAAACTAAAGCAACTTTTCCTCCCTTCACTCTAATCAAAATGCAACAGGACTCATTAAAATTCTTTAGCCTTCAAACTCTGAGGCTTCTGGGTTATATCAGATTTTCTTTCACAGATAAACCAGCGAAACTTGAGGATGCTGAGAGATCTTACCTGCCTGAACATGAATTGAACATTGGAAAGACCTTTGTTTCGCTGAAGACCCTGAATAATTCGTTAAGGAGAAAAGAAGGAAGGCAAATGCCCAACTATTAAGCAAAACCACTGGACTATTGCTGATACCTGATCCTCTGAACCTGAACCACCATTCTAGAGTGTCATGTTGCCCCCAAACTAAGACACATCTCCCTTGGGGTCTTACCCCTCAGACCCCTAAAAGCTGAAATTTAATTTCCATGCTCTATAGCAAGACTTGCCTCATATCCTAGGCGAGCTGCCCTTTGCAGCAAAGTTTCACCAGCATTCTTATTGACAATCAACCTCCGGGCTTCAGGTGGCATGGGGCGAGTCGGGGTGGTCTCTTGAGGGGGGCTTGGTAGCTGTGCAGACTGAGAGGAAGGTAACAAAGGAGTGTGTGGCAGGCGATCATACGGCTTCTGCTCTTGCAACTTGGATGCCAAAGAATCGCAATCTGAAGCTGGTTCTGGTCGCTTCCTGAACCTTCTTGT
Source organism: Sminthopsis crassicaudata (assembly GCF_048593235.1). Taxonomy (NCBI): domain Eukaryota; kingdom Metazoa; phylum Chordata; class Mammalia; order Dasyuromorphia; family Dasyuridae; genus Sminthopsis; species Sminthopsis crassicaudata. Next base: position 275,835,394 of record NC_133619.1, on the reverse strand, counting down.
TACCATGACCTGTCCAAAAAAAATTTATAAAAGCAAATAAAAGAATCATTTATCAGTTATGTCTAATCAACCACCCTCCTTACCATCTCCCTGAAGGGCTATAAACCTCATTGAGGGCAGAAAATAATTGTCTTTAGGCTTCATAGGGAAAAAGAAACAGAAGATGGACATGGGGGAAGGATGGTGTAAAAAAAAAAAAAAAAAAAAAAAATCTATCAAAGTTAAATTTGTAACTTTACTTTCTCCTGGGAGAATAAGTAGACCTCTGTGTACCTTAAGGACAGGAAAGTTACGTTTTCAGGAGGGGCCAATGAAAACAGGTGCTTTATTACAGCATATTATGACGTAGACTGGTGGTGACTGTGGGAGGCAAAGTTAGTGTATGACTAGGACCTTAAATAGGCTGGGTTTTTTTAAATAAGGATACCTTGTCTTCGCTGTTTTCTATATCTGTGGTATCATCCCCTGTCAGAGATGACCTCCTCCTCCTCTCCTGTGGAGTCAAGTGTTTGGTTTTACACTGGCGCTTCCCTGATGGCTTCTCACAGTCGGTGTATTTCTGCAGCAGGGATGCAGGCTGGAAATCCTCCTCTTCGTCTGTGCACAGCACATCTGTCTTCCGGCTTTCTTTAATTTTCTGCTGTTTGGCAGCCAGCCTCGAGGCTGGCGTACAGCTTGGCTGAGTCTGCCTTTTGCCGTTCGCATTGGTGGATGAAAGGCTCTTCATGTGCGGAGACACCGGGAATACAGGCAAGCCTAAATGGGGAGAGGGGGGAAGGGTGGAAAGGAAGAAGGCATTACACCGTTGGAGAGAGCGGGTGCTGAAAGAAAGGCGTATTGTTAACACTTATCACCAAAGCAGCTTCATTTTTTAAAGATATACCAATTATGTTTTCAAAGCATTAATATTTTAATTACCCACATTCAAACAGCAAATAGGTTAACCCACAAAGCCCGGAGCTGGGAAGTCATTTTAAAGGGCCTGACAAGCACACAAATGCAAATTCTCCCTTCTTCCCCTCCCCCCTGCCTATTGTGCCTAGGTGCTGCAGGGATCTAAGAGCAGTAGGCACTCCTATTGCTAGTCTAGGTGCTGCAACATTGAGGCTCATCGGAGATCGGCCAAGGATGGAGTGATGGAGTTATTAGCTAGCTGCTTGGTGCTGCTTCAACTTTATTTCTGGCATTTACCCAGCCTGTGGACTATCAGCCTACAATGGTTTCCCTTACTCCTTTAAGTTAGGCTGCCACAGAGCTACTGAGTGTCAAAAGGCATCCAAAGAAATCAAGGTTCTTTCCTGTATACTCGTAAGTCATATGATCAAGCCAAATCAGTTTGGTTTTAAAAAGAAGGGAAAAAAGGGAGGTGGGGGAGAATATATTCTAATCTAATGCAGATACATCATAAAAATTCCCTTGCCTACACATCTGAATAGTCACCTCCTTCTAAGGAGGTGAGGTTCCTCCAAATGGGGTAGTATGGGTGGGTTTAGATAGAGATGATCCATTCCTTCGCAATAGTGGTGCCAGCATGCATCACTACTAAGAGTAAGCCAACTCAAGTTCCCTAGCGGCCTCTGCGTACCTTGTACATTGTCACTTGTTCTGAGGGACTCTTCAGACCAGCTTCTATTGCTTTTGACCTCTGACCTTTTCCTGGGGTGCTTTTCTTCGGTGCAGTCTTTAACCTTTGCAGTGACCTCTGGCTGCACAGCCTCAGCTAAATCTTTCCTGCTTTGCCGGCCCAACTTGCTGGGCGGGGATCTCTCTGGTGGTGACACCTGCTGCTCCCACAGTTCCCTAAGATGCTGCAGGTGACGCTGTTTTTTGGGATGGAGCCCTGTTAATTCAATGCACACCTTCAGGTTGGTCACCTCATTACAATGTGGCTCTTCTAAGTGGTTAGAGGAATTGTTTGTCATTTCCCTCTCAGGCCAGTCATCTAATGGAAAAATAACTAAAAATTAATCAAAAAGCCCCCTCAACTAAAGTCTAAAAACAATGAGCTACGAGTCACTTGCGGGGAGGAAGGAGGGCCTCGGCGTCTCTGCTTTGGCCCCTGGCCGCACGCGGGGAGGGGTTCAGTTTGTGTCGTGTGGGGCATTCAGGGTTTGTTTTTGTTTGGCTTAGTTGTCAGTCTCAGGAGCTAAAGGGTTGTGTGGACTGTGGTTATCTGCACGGTCCTGGCTATGTGTGCCTCACCGCCAGCTCTGACTGGGCTCTGCCGGCTTTCCTTTCCCCAAGGAAACAGTGTGAATTCAAAGGGCCGAGCACAGGACTGGTCAGGAGGTTTGAAATGAATAATTCCTTACTATCCCGGACTGTACTGGAGGGGTGAGTGCCTCGTGTCCATACCCACACATCCACACGCATCGCCATGGTCCCATGCACGGAAGCCCCAGGCCAGTCTGGTCTAAGCCAGTGGCGCTCACCTTTGGAGGCCCGTCTCCTCTTGGCTTTCAGCAGGGACTCCTCCTGCAGCTCCTCTGCCACTGCCTCTGGTTGGCTGCCATCAGGCTGCAGACTCTCCCCTGAGAGTTTTCGCTTTCTGTCCAGCCGGGGGCCAGGGCTGTGGGGCATGTCTGAGGTCTGCAGGTCCACGGTCCTTTCACTTAGAGGCTGCCTCTCCAAGAAACATTTCTCAAGGTGAAGATCTTTTTCCTCTAAGGTTTCAAAGCGATCAAGTTTATTCCCTGTATTATTAAAGTCACCTGAAAAAAACAAAACAAAAACCCCCAATAATGATCACATCAAAAAATTGCCATTAGGAGGAGATATAGGGGAAAAGCAAAGGGGAGGCCATGGGGGAAAGTTCTTTCCAAAACCAATTCATTATAAATGAATCTTTATTATAGACTTGGAGTGGGAGGGGTATTACAGATCTGAAGCACAAAAACTTAAGAGATTTTCCTGCAACAGAAATCTTCTGAAAAGAAAGTTGGATTTCCTTTCTGAAATGGGAGACAATGCATAGATTTCTTCTATACTCTTCCCCCCCCCCCTCCTTTTGGGGATAGGGAGATATTATAGGAATTATCTAGAATGTTTAAAGGAACTCATTAGAATCTCTTTAAAATAAATGTAAAGTACACATGTCTGCGCTGGACTTTTCTAAAGCAAAACTGTCATTTCTCCTTTCTTTTAGGTAATATATAGATTAATACAGATAGAGGAAAAATAGTCCCCTGTCTCCTATAGCAGGAATACCATGGATAGCTAAAATATAAGCTTCCTAGGGCCAAATATTGTTTCATTTTGTCTTTGTTTCCCCAATGTTTGTCACACAGCAAAGACTTTAAAACAGGTTTACTGATTGATGATTGAATTCACTAGTCAATATCAATGAGAGCTGATGAGAAACAATGAGAGATAGAAAAAGAAGGCTGTGACTAGGATAAAAGTGAACAGTTAGTTACCCTCAACATTGTGTAGAACTGGGGAATAGCTGTCCTCCTGTCTGGCCTAAAGAATTGAAGCTTACAAACAGTAACATTTTCCAGGAAGCAAAAAACTCTACTATCGTAGAGTCCTCACAATGAAGTACAAGTCATAAAAAAGTAGTCATAGAACAGTAGTAGAAGAGGTGAATGGAGAGAGAAAGAAACATGTGGGAAAACAAATAAATTTCCTAAATTTGGTAAAAGTTCTTAGACTGGGGAGGAATTGGGAGAAAAAACTGGGAGTTGCCACAGAGGAACAAGAGACAGAAAACCAAGGGCAGCTTTCCTAAGGGAAAGAAGTGAAGGAGAGTTCAGGAGTGTCATCACTCCAGACTCAAAAGAAATTGATCCTATTGCCTCATGCCCATACACTCCCCCATTTGCCGTGGACTGCACATGTTCAAGAACTAGAAACATGAAGCAAAAGCCCTACCTGAAACTGACAAAATAAGATGCGTATCGAGTAAAGGCAGATAATACTACTTTAGATCCTTTTCTCTGAAAAAGTAAATGCAGCATTCCTTTTAACCTGATCACTGGCATACTATCACTAACCCATTAACATCTGACACCACCAGGAGCAAAACCCTACTTTTACAAGAACATTTGTTCTCACTCCATATTCTTCTAAGTACTTTTAAATACTGAAGATGGTTACTTTAAAAATACTTCTAACTAACTATTCTTACTGGCATAGTATCTAAATAGGAAGGCAGAATATCTAAATGAGGGGGCACATGTCTGTGGATCACCCCAGTCAATATTCTAAAGAGTCATTCCTACCACTTGCCTGAACTACACCACACCAAGTGAAGGCATTTCAAAAAAGTGCCAGGTTTGGGTGTCCTGTACAATAGTAGCATCAATTAATCAATAAGCATTTAATAAGTACCTGCTGTATGCTAGACTTTGTGCTAAAAACAGGTGGTACAAATACAATGAATAAAATAATCCCTGCTGGCAAGAAAGCTAACAACTAACAGGAAGCCAAGTATATTAAGTATATATAAAATAAATAAAGAGAAAAATACAAAGTAGCTCAAAATAAGGGAGTTTGGAGGAATGTCACTAGCAGTTGAGGGGAGGGGAGATGAAGAAGGACTTCATGTAGAAGATGGTGCTCAAATGCAAAATTAGGATGCTCTAAGGTAGTGAAGATGGAGTGCATTCCAGGCATAAGGTACAGCCAATGAAAAGGAAAAGGAATGAGCTGCAGCACTATGAGAAGGGAGAAGAGAGAAAGCCAGTGTGGCTATATATACAGGAGTGTGAGTTCAATGAGTCTGAGAGAAGCTAGGACCAGGGGGTGAAGGGTTTTTTAAAAAACTATGTAGGGAGATTTAAAGTAAAGGCATAAGTAGGAGAGTGACGTGATCAGATCTACATTTAAGGAAGATTATTTTGGCAATAGTATATGGAATAGACTGGAGAGGGGAGAAGCATAAATTGGAAAAATCCATCAGAAGGAAGCTATTACACTAATCCCAGCAAGAGACAACTAGGTTTTGAATTAAGATGGTAGCTGCGATGTAGATAAAAGAGAAGGGCCAGATATATGGTGCAGAAGGAAAAACAACTAGATGACATGTAAAGCAAGGAGGCAAGGAGAATGCTGAGATTTGGAACCAGGGAATTCTCTTTCGGATATGTGAAGTCTGAAATATCTCTAGGATACCTAGAGTCAAAAATGTCTAAATTAAAAACAAACAAACAAACCTGTAACAGCAAGAGAAACAAACACTGAACTAGACAAATGTTTACAGGTCATAAAATACACTACTAATCAAATAGATTTTGTATTAGACTAAAAAACCAGAAACAGCATTCTTTATTTTTTCTTACCCTAAGCAGTTACATTCAAAATGGAAAGTAATACCATTTACCTGATATCTCCCAAAAATGGTGCTCATCACTTTCATGCCTCCAACAATACTACCAAATGCTTCCACAAATGTAAATGCCATGGAAATTATTATAATAAAATGATGCCAAACACTTGGGCCAACTCTATTTTTATGTATAATTTTTGAGAATGGTATTCATTTTAATTACAATAATTTATTTTTCTTTATAGGAATGATTCAACCAGCCACACAATTTGCCAATAACTTTATGTATGATGAAACTGAAAAAGCAATACCTTCAAAGAATCTATGGAAAGAATGAATAATTTTTTTAAGTTGAAAATGTGCTTTTGCTTAAAAAACAAACAAACAAACAAACAAAAAAAACCCAAAAAACTTAGGGGGCTTGTTCTGCAAACCTTTTTGTAATTTTGCAATATCCTATTTGAAGGAATTTTGAAAACACAGTAAAATTAGTTGTCAGGGAAGCTTAGATGTTAATAATTCCAGTCTAGATAGACTTTCAGAACCAGGATAAAATGAGAGAAACTGATGAAATTGTTTTTTTTTACTTTTTTCTTTTCTCCTTCCTCCCCTCCCCCCTTACAATGACTTATTCATTTCTCATAATAATATGCTTTGTAAAGATAAAAGCAAATACAGATATTTCCATTCAGCAAAATGTATGCGCTATCTGGAGGGATCTCTTTTCTATGCAGGTTCAAAATGAACTACCCTTTATAGCCACAGTACTGCTCTTCTTATATCACAGATCTCCAAGTAAAAAGAGCCTACTGAGTTCCCATAATGACCCCTCATCTTCATTTCATTCAGTCAAACTTAGGTTTCTTGAAGTCAACTTTCCAAGAATTTCTTCATTAATTCAGCAACAGGTTTCATAATGTCACCTGGATTAATAATGGTCTAGATCCCATCCAACCTTATCTAAGTTCAAACATGAATGTCAAGCTTGAAAATATCCACAAGTACTTTTCTTTCTTGCAGAGAAATTGGCAATCTAGTTAACTCACTAATCAGTGCAATGATGAAAACTTTGATTTCAATATAACTTGAACCCTGATCAAGAGGAATGGTAGCTTTCACAGAAAAACAACTTAAATGAACAACTTCTGATTCGTATTTTGCAAGTGTTAACACATTGACAGGATTTGAAACTCACTCCAAAGTCCATGTTCAATGTACCTCCTTTGAATAAGTGTAATAATACTCCAGGGTCAGAGGTACTCATTTTCTTCTTTCCTTTTATTTTGAAACTACCAATTAAAAAATTCTTTTCTAGTTTGTGCTTACTACCTCCAAATCTACCTGACAATCACGATCTGGTCAAAGTCATCAAATTTGGAAGGGATCTCTTTTACATACAACCTACTACTCCAACTCCCTCCCTAAAAGGTCTTGATCCAAATCCTGAAAAATAAGAGATGGAGCTATGTACCAAGTTTGATGGTCACTTTTTTCCCATTCAACTTGAAAAAAGCAATAAAGCACTGGACTAGTCAAAAGACTCAGATTTGAATATTGTCCTTGCTGTGTTACAAAAGGTCAAGAAAAACTTCCACAAGCCTCAACATCCTCTTCCATTCTCCAATAGTCCTGAACTAGAGGATCTCTAGTCCAGTTTTAAGTTCTTATACCTTCAAAATATCACCTCCTGTACTATGGTTCCAGGATTATCCCATTCTAATTTTCTATATCAATTTCTTTACAGGTAACAGAAGGAAGCTTATCTTTCTTCTTGATTAGTTACTTTAGATGTGTCTCTTATTCTAAAGATCAAGTCATTACAAGGAACTCTAGAATGTTTTTCCATAATTATCCAAAGTATACCCACCCACATATAATTTACTGGTTTCTTCTGCATCTCTCTTGATTTGGGCCATTTTCCAAATTAGTCTTGCTAATAACCAAGCCACTTCATTCCCTTATGTTGTTGTGAAAAAAAATCTAAGGAATAAATTTGCAGCAGTGTTTTTCCATGGCACAAAGATCTTGATCCCAACTAGAGCAATAACAGATGTTTTGTGGTATGATCTTCACTCACTCTAATATTAGGGTTCCCATATAAAATAATCAGAAAGATTCCCTTAAGATGCAACTCCTGCATATCTCAACTCTTGATAGCCACAAAAAGTCATTTTATTTATCAATGACAGAATTATTGTTGAGGGAGAAAAGACAAAAAAGGGGTTTGAAGGGAATGACTGCCTCCAAGATCATGAACCAAGGACATTCACAGCACTTAGCATACGTACTTTAATGTCACTCTAAAAATCGAGCTATATTACAGTGCGCACTGGTCACATGACCTAAACAGATGTGAATGTGTCTGCATGTCACTTGCTTAAATCACTTGCTTGCTGCACAATCATATGACTCACAGCACATGCATCCCATAATTTATCATGTTTGTGCTATGGCAGTGCTCCATAGAAGTGTTGCCATGGTAACATTTACAAGTCACTGTGGCAACAAAGCAGCTTCACCACTGTTCTAACAATGCCCAGTGAGTCCTAAACAAGATGGAAGAGTATTAAAGACATTTGTGGGTTATCCTTAATTTAAATCTTTCTTTCGGCAGGCAGTCAATCATATTTAGTGGAGGTTAACCTCATTAAAACTCTACCACTGATAAGGGTTATATTCCTTTAAATAAGCCAGTGTAAAATCTCTCCCAAGTAAGTATCCAGAGTAGTGTGTGAAATAAAAGTATACTTGACCAAAAAGATGGAAACTTTTAGGAGCTAAGAAGCTACATGAAAACATTTTATACTTAGGTTCATCATCACTACTCCCTTTAAACTGAGTATCCCCCATTTTATCTGTCAGTAGCAATCACAGAAAACCAGCATACACTTGCAATTTCAGGAAGTTAAAAGTAACCATATATGTTATGACCCATTTTTTCCAAACCAAAGGAAATTGGTAGTTACACTTCCCTTCTAAATGTTACTGTTTACTAAAGGTACTACAGTAGACCTCCTTTGTCCCATATTTAAATATTTGACCAGGTCCATCCCAAAATCCCTTTCAGATACACTGTCTCATCTAAAAGCAGAGTAAAACCAAAACTCTTAAAGTCAAAAAAGGTTGTAAAAAGTCCAACCTCCACACCCAATATATGAATAGTCTCTATTACATCTCTAACACATGGTCATCCTGCTTCTGCTAGAACATTTCTAGTGATGGAAAACACCCTCAAGGCTGCTCATTCTATTTCCTGGCCTGCTGTAGGTTCAAATTAGTTCAGATTTGAAAAAGAATTCATAAATGCTTTGTTTTAGTAGAAGATGGTAAAAATGCAACAGTCTCAGTCGTCCTCCCTCCCATATTTAAGCAGCTGTCAAATTCAAAAGCTACTTGTACCTCACTCTACCAGTTAGTACCATTTCAAGGGGCAGATATATTAGAGGGCTCGCACCTTCAAGCCATGCCAAAATCTCAGTAGAGGCCCTTTGGGGTTTAAAGCCACAATGTTTTGCAAAAGGAAGAATCCAAGCTTGGGAAATCAAGCTCCTCATAGCTGGAAATGGTTATCAGCTTTATGAAACAATCCTTCTCTAGCTAAGATAAACTGGTCACTATGCAGTTAGGTTATTGGAAATATCAACTAGTAAAAGAGCCTGGCAATGACATCACTGTAAGCCAAAATACAAATTAGAAGCCCAGCCAGCCAATTTTTTGTCTTGTGTTTTATCACAAGAGAATTCAGAGAAGACGGCTACCAGCAGTACAATACGGACTAACCAGGACAGAAAAGGAGACTGCTGCTGCTTTCTTCTCCTACCTTACACCCCCCCCCCCATGCTTTTCTCACCCTGTTTCCCTGGCACATTTGTAAACATTTGTAGAAATTACTGTTGAAAAGACAGTATTGACTAATCAATTCACAACTGAATAAACCAAGAACCTACTGAATCATGAGCCTTCTACTTCATGAAGAAGCAGCAATAGTAACCCCTCTCTCTCTGTCCTGTAAGGACTGTCCAACACCCACCATTGGGAGCTGGCAGGCCACAAACTTCCAGAAGACAAGATTCCCCCCACACACACACCTTTAACAGACCCAACGAGGGGAGGATGGAAAGTGAATCCGCAAGTCTCACTGTCTCACTTCTGAGTCTCTGCTTCTTAGCGAGTATTAAAATCAAAGACCACTATTACTATCACACAAAGGACAAGTTAAGACTAGTGCTGGCCGATTTCTCCTATTCTTTGTATCTCCTTTAACACCATCTCTTCCCGAAATGTGTGCACCTGTGTGTATGTATGTATGTACACACATGTCTTTGTATCAAACTCCTTACTCAAGTTTTCACATACAGAAGATTTTTAAATTCAGAGTGAGCCTTTCTCCCTACTACTCACCCATAGTTTTACTCTGCTGTGAAGATAACTTTCTAACAACTAGTGAGATCTCCAGCTTTGTCATCATTTAAAATGCCTGTTTTAAGCTTTTAAAAATGAACAGTGAAAAACAACTAAGAGAATAATAACTAAGAAATCTTTTCCAATTTCTTCCCTTCTCATATTGAAAGAAACGCTCAATGATTCCTTTGGATAACCAAATAGAATCCTAATAAACAGCTCCAAATTAAGTTATTTTATGCAACGAACACTAAATATTTTCAAAATAGGAAACTCTTCTGATGACTCAGCTATCAAAAAAAATAAAAAAATAAAAAAATCCCAGCATAATAAATCTTATTTCTAAACAAGCAAAATAACAGACCATTTTATCATTACTTATAAAAACTTCAGCAAACAATGTAGGCCTTAGTTTCCTCAATTGTAAAAGTGAGGTAAAAAACCAGGTCATCTAAAATTCTTTTTAGCTCTCAACCTATGACTGATTGTTGTCCTCCTGGAAGGACCTGATCTGCCTCTTCTTGTTCTCAGGCATCTCAAACTTGGAAAATGAGAAACCCTGGCCCCTCATTCACTGGAAATGGCCGACTCTGTCAGTGTGGAAACACTCTTTTAACTGGTCTCTAGGCAGTTTACTCTCCTGAGTCTATCACAATCTTCAGACTGATTTAGGCATTCCATTACTATTATAGGGACCTTCGGGTGGAAAAAGAGGCTTCCTCAAACCTAAGTCTCTTTGAGAAAAGAAATTACAACAAAACACAGGTATAAAGCACCCCCATACATCTCTTTTCAAATATACAGAGAGCCAACAAATAATGATTTCTAAAAAGGTTAGCTTACCTTGGGTATCTTATTAAATCAGGGAATAGAATCTTGGCTATAAACATGCTGTGGCCAGATACCCTAATACTTTTGTCAAGAGGACTTCTGTTGTATTAACTGGAGGCTCAGAAATAAAGATTTATGAAATGAGAAAAAAGCACCAGTGATTTTATGCCATTTGTATCTGCTCCCTAAGAAATCAGGTCAAGTCACAAATCCCTGAGTAGTGAACAATTTGGCCTTTGGACCCCACCACACCAATATCACATTTAGGTCAGGATATTCTGAATTATGCTGCTTGCGCTTACTGATGGACCCTGAACCAGTAAAATATAATTTTATCTTGTTATCCTTTTTCCTGACTCCATTTCAAAGACACCTGTGCCTCTAGGAAAAGAATAGTAGTACCCATTCATTCCATACCAGAATGTTAATACAGGTTCAGAGGAGGAAAAGAAAGAGAACAAAGCCTCCTTCTATTAACTGACAGCACAAATCATTCCAAAGCTACAAACAAAAGGTATCTTGCAAACATCACTCTTGGAGAAAGCATTAGTAAGGCAGATGATTACAATAAGCCCTCAATATTATATACTCATCTCACCAGACCTAGATTTGCAAGTAAGGGACCAGTTTTTCCTTCAAACTTGGTGTGTTCAAGGCAATAACTTGTTTTCATAGAAGCTAAGTTCCTGACTGGGAGAAGAATTAAAGCTATAATTTGCCACTCATGTCCCAACATCAAAACAAACCCATCCTGAACATATGTTAATCTGGTTTATTAGAAGCGAACCATTATATCTTGCCATTATGATCACAGAAAGATTCTAAAGTAAGCATCTCACCCTGGATGCAGATTCAGGGAAACAATGGCACGGTAGGCACCCATACTATAAAAAGCCGTAAGGTTACTTACATCTGTCACTATCATTCTGGTCAGCAATGGCATCTTCCAATGCGACAGACTTTGGCTTCTTTTCATTATTTCCTTTAGAGCTTTCCCAGTCTGCCTGGCTGAATTTGCAGACCTCTGAGTCTTTGGTTGTTGCATGGCCACCTTCTCTTTCTTTCATCTCCAACTCTGAGAAGCGCATCATTGCACGCTAGAAAGAGAATGGAGATGAAAAAAAAAAAAAAAAAAAAAAAAAAAACTCACAATAAAAACTACTTTATCGACCTTACCTTACAGGAAAGCATTTCCAAAGAAAAGTCTGGTCAAAACCAACCAAAGTTTATGATATATAGAAATTTAATACATCTGAGTTGCACAAGACAAAACTTAAAAGGATTTATATGCAAATAGCCACATATTTCTTTATTACAGTTACAAGTATATATCTCTATAGAGGTGTGTATATGTACACACACACTGTATTAAAGACAAAAGTGTTCTCTTTTGGAAGTAAACAAAACAAAAACAAAAACAAAGAAAACAAGAAAAAATGAAAAGGAAAAACAAAGACACAAACAAACTGCACAATGAATAAAGACGACCATGGCCCACAAACTTCCCTTTGTGTATTTGGAAACGAAATTTAACTCAAAGGTTTATGTAAGATTCTAGTAATAAAAATTTGAAGAACTGACCTCACAGTAAGCAGCAGGTAGACATAAAATACTGTCCTCTTGTAATCCTTCCATCTATGTAATTAAAATGGGCACTCAATGGATCATTTAAATAATTTCATCCATTTTTAAAAGCATAAACCAATTTTTTCTTAACATTGCAAAACAATTTGGCTATACTCATCGTTTAACTAAAAATTAAAAAAACCTTAGGAAATTCCAGTACAATATCTGTTAGAGCTCACTAACAAAATAAATACAGCTTCTATCCATTTAAACTATTCTTTTTGTTGTTGGTCAAAAGTTGCATGAAGCCTATACACATGAAGCAGCTGCTATTCTACTCCACCAAGTATCACCTACTACAGCATACTAATCAGAACTTCTATCTAGGTACATTTGATATCTAAAAGGCCAAGAAATCACAGAAATCAATAGATTAACATCATGCAGTCTTTGGCTATCCTCCACCATACTGAACAAAACTTAAGTTATCAGCCTTTCAGTGGAGTTCTTTTAGAATTATCATTTTAAACAGCTTGATTATATGTATCTCATATAACTACTGGCTACTACCACTACTCACATTCTTACTGCACAAGTTTAGCATATACACATTTATTATAAACTTTAAGTTATCAGTCTCTGATAGGACTCCTGACAAGAGCTAGCACACACCCCCAATCCTGTTTAATACAGTTCAGTTTCAAAACTGGCATATGCTGAAGGTATTTAAGTATTCAGGACTCACCTGCAGCGCCCGCTGCTCTCTGCTAAGTTGGCTGGAATCTGCATACAGTTCGGTTGTGACACATTTGAATCGGTCACCTACATAACCAGCAGAGTTTGCAATTCTTTTTGCCAACTTAGATGGCTTGGGCTTCAAAAGTTTGCTATCAGAATCTAAGTCATCAGATCCATCTTTGGTATATGTGGGGTTGACATCAATACTTGGGACATTTCCCACACAAAATGGTTTGGTATCATTTTGGGCTTTACCGAAAGTTACAGCTGTACCATCATTTCCATGAGCTGTGTCCATGAATGGAGCAGAAGGCTGAACTAGGTTCTCTTTGTTAGGGTTTACTGAAATGTTATCTTTCCTCAAGCTGAATACTGGTGTGTTTGAAGCCTGCTTAAAATTATATGCTTCATGGAAATCATTGCTCCGACCATACTCCTCTCTCATTGCAATAAACTCTCTATGCTGCTGCAGCACCTGCTCAGCTGTGGGTTTGGTAGGGTCATCGGTCTGATTGCTGTTCTCAGTTGCAAAGCCAGGTTTGGTTAAATTTGTTTCATTCTTAGTATCCTGCTCCTCTCGAAGTAGATCTATGTAGACCAGCTTATCGGTTTTGACAACAGCTTTATTGTGATTCCAGCTGGAGTGCAATTTTGGGTTCTTATCAGGAGGTGCCTCAGCATGTAACTTAGTGCTACTAGCTTCCAACACTTCTGGAAATCTATTCCTCAGAGCTGGATCCTCATAGCGTGGTCTTTCATGAGAGCGGGATCTCCTCTCTGGTTTTTCCTCTTTAGTGATTTCTAAAGGTGTATGGGGTAACAACATCGGATGTACCATGCCCAAGCTCAGTGCATCTTGGTAGGTTACAAATTCAGGCCTACCTGTAGGTAGGGTGTAAGGAATTCCTGGTTTGGGGGCAAGGTGCCCTGGAAAGAGGCTGCCATTGGGTAACAATACTGGATGAGGATAGACGGGTCCTTTTCCATGTAGGGAAAGAGGGCTTATAGCAATGCCTTCGGGAGCTGAATACGGGAGGTAACTTCGAGGGTAAGGAATCGGTGGGGACCGGAAGGCCTCATTTGGAGATAAAAATATTGAACCAGGTGGAAGGCTGTTCTCATTTGCTTTAAAACTTGGTTCTGGATTACTGGGTTTGGTCACCTTGTTGTTGCTGTTGTGATGCTTGGCAGAGGTTGCTGTTGTGATAGGAGGCTGACCCACATGCTGTATGACGGATGGTGTTGTATCTAGGGTGTTTCTGTTTGTCTTCACACAGTCTGTATTGGCATTTGGAGCAGGAGATGCAGATGCTGGACGACCTGCATTTGACAAGGACCCTGAAATATTATTGACTATGGTATCTGTGGCTCCCATTCTAGGACATGAAGAACTCCTCTGTTGTGGTAGAACCCAGTCTAAAGCTTTGTTTTTCAACTGCATGTTTTTGCTGCTGTTGTCTTCATTGGGACTTGGACCAGGAACGACCCAGGATGAAGGAGCTGTACTAATGATTTCAGGTCTATATATGGTACAGCTATTTCCTGAAGGAGAAACGGTTTCTTTTGGAACGTCACTTGCAGATAATACTATCCCGCTTCCAGCCCTGCCCTGAACAAGAACTGTGGTGGGAGCCATTTTTTTGATATGGTCAGATTTGGAAGTCTCTGCATCCACAACTTTCGATGACAAGTCTAGTGGCTTATCTGTGACATCTTTGGTAGCTGTCTGCTTTTCTAGGAGAGGAGGCGATCTACCCTCCTTTCTCTCATGAGCTGTTGTTTTCCTGGAGTGCCCAGGGGCTGGCTGTGCACTTTCACCCACTTCATGGGTCTTGGAAAATTTCCCATTGGAGAGCCTAGCTGTGGGGAACTCATTGCTTACATTCATATATGGCTTTGACAGGGTCACTGAAGAAGGAGAATTGGAGATCCTGGAATAATGCTTATGGAATTCAGAGTAGGTGTCTGCAGGCTGTGTGGGAAGGTGGACTCGGGGTGGTCGGGGCGAAGGGGGCAACAAGAGGGCAGGGTCCCCTGGCAGATTGCTAGTAGCTGTCTTAGTAGAAGGGACCCTAGGTTGCTTGTTGTTCTGAATATGTGGAAAGGCATGTGAATCAACAGGATTCCCAGGACTGACTCCCATCTTCCAAGGTAAGCTTTTGTCTGGGCAGTGAACGAGAGGGGGGATAGCGGGGGAGGCTGAAGCGGTGGAAATCCTCATTGGTGAAGCTAAGGATGAAGGAATGTGGGGACTGACGTAGTGAGGTGGTGGCAGATATAAAAAACGCTCACCATTGGTGCAGACCGGCGAATAGGCCAAATGTGGGGGCAGGCTGTAGGACTGCTGAGGTAGCAATGCCTTGTACATATTTAACGAATACTTATTTGGTGACTCAAGGAAAGGATACATGGCTGGTGTACCGCCACCCTCCACATAAGGACTCCCCCAGGGGAGCCTCAGATAATTAGCACCATTGATGTTAAGGGGACTCTGTTTGTCATTTGCAGTTCTGTCCAGCCCTAAGGTTTCCCCAGTAGGAACTGAACTTTTTTGTATTCCTGGTGGTGTTTTGTATATAGTATTAAAACCATTTGGGGGTTTTCCAGGGACAGCTGATGTCTCTACTGTCTCTGAAGGATTAGGTTTGAATTGAATCTCGGGATTTCGTTCAGGGGTAAATCCAAGACTAGCTATAGCACTTGTGGCAGTATCCCGTCCTTTCTCTGAGCCAAGTCCACACAAACTGGAATAGACAATGTTACTGGGGACTCTGAGTCCTTCTCGTATAAGTCCAGTCCTGTCCATAGTCAGAGCTGCAAGACTGTCAATGCGCTGTGCTGTAGCTGCATCCACCTTTGTAGAATAAGAAATGCAAAAATTATTTGGAGCTCAGTGACTAAAACCAACCTTAACTTACTAGAGATGCATTCTTAACTTTCAAGGGAAACAATATACACTGGGTCATGACAATAATGAAACACAAGGGTATTGACACAAAGTAGGAAGACTCCAAAGATGTTTTCCCATTGCCCACATGCCTCTCTTAAAATTATTTCTTGAAACTCACCTCTGTTTAGCCAGTTTGAAACATACACATTCCTTGTTACTTAGGGCCTGGCCTGTCTTACATTAACTCAATAATATATAATCTTGAAATTTCATCTATTTAGCAGAAACTCTCTGCTACAATTGAGATCATAATATCTCCAATATCATTAGAACAATCCTGATATAGTGTGACATTCCTAAGAAAAACAGTAAACCTCTTTATGGCTTCCATCCTTGAAAGTAAAAAGGAGTCATTAACTTAAAAAGAGACTATATGTATGCTATAAAGAAAATTAGCAATGGACGTCTCAAAATTCTCATTTCTGAATTTGGGCTTTGGCCCAAAAGTAGGTACTAATGAAGTGGACTCTACTGTCTGGAGGGATAGCCAATGCTTCATATTTCACCATAAAGCTAAAGCCTCTTAAGTCTCGACTTGAAGCCTTAGGAAATTGGTCCAGGCAGAATTGCTAATGTGCCACTGCTGCTAGGAGGAAAGGCTGGTAGCCTCTACTAGCCAGAAAGGCCTGATACATGTGTGCTTCTCCTGAGAAAGGAAGGGAGAAGACAGGCCTGGGAGCTCAGCGTGATCCCTCACAACAAAGACTATTCAGAAGAAACGCCTTTGCGTGTGCATGTGCCTTTTACAAAGGAAACCGTTTCCCATGATAAAATATTGTAAAAATTCATTGTAAAGTAACAGAAAAATGACCACAGAATCAGAAAATGTCAGTATGACACCATTTGTCTCTTACCACGGTGTGGTTTAAGGGGTTTTCTTCCCTCAGTTCCAGTCTGGCTTTCGGAGCTTCACCATCACTTACTGGAATTTTCCTATTACAAAGGATTATACCAGCTGCATGAAACATTCCTCACTCAGGAAAACATTCTCAAATTTCCCCAGGATAGGCTGCTTCCTAATAACTCCATTTAAAAAACAAAAAAACAAAAACAAAAACCTGCCTAATAGTATTTCATTCTGAAATAAACTGTGACTATTACTTCTATTCTCCCACTGATGGTGATTTTAAAAAATTTTCTTAAAGGGAAGAGTCCAATCTCCTTAATACCTAGTTTAAAGGGAGGCCCATAGGTGGCATTGATGCATCTTAAATTCATGGACAAGGCTTCCAAAAAGCCACTAACTACTGTAACTACTTTTCCCCTCCACTTAGTCTTGTTGAAAAGCTGCTAGTTTAGGCTGATGTGAACTTTCTCATTCTGCCCTTAGCCATCTCACCAGACAATAGGTTTATCAAAAGATGGTCCAAAAGGGATGGAAAGAAGCACAATAGCCTAAATAAACTCCAACTGGACCAATAACCCCTGAATTATCCAGAATTGATTGGCCCAGAGAACAAGCTCCCAATAAAGTTTCAATCACCCCCAGAACTGTCCTCAAAGTGAAGTTCTTTGGCAATGAGTTACAAAAATTAGTTTCTACAATGTTAAATCTATATCTGACTATCGATAAAGAAATGATTAAAAGAGTATGTGTGTAGAGAAATACACACTAATATCATACACATGTCAGCAGTTCCATGCTAAACAGGAAAGTGCAAATCTATACCATACAGGGACAGCACTGAGACTTTTTAATCACAGAAAGTATAGATAAAGAATATACCTTGGTGCCAACTTCCAAATCCCAAGGATAAAACCACTGACATGCAGCAGAAGCAAAGTTTCCTCATTACCCAGAAGAGCAGCTTCAATCATCTAATGCTGAGCTGCCTTTACCCCACTGCTCCAAAATCACTGATTAGGAAGCATAACTGAATTGTTGAAAGATTGAAATCAGGAGAAAATGTGTTTGGAGGAAGGGCAAGCCATAAGGAGGGCAATAAGGAACCTGAGATTTAAATGAAGAAAAGGGCGGCTGTTTCTCCGTTTATTACTGAGCAAACTATTTGTTTTAAACCCATATCCAACGCCAACCCACCTGGGCCCACACTCCTGACATTTAGAGTTAAAGCAGCATATAGACTGGGATTAATTCTCCTTCATAAATATGAAATAATAAATTAAGTATGAAAGTGCATTGAAAGGCCGCTTTAGGGGCTAATCTTTTAAAGGGCGTCAATGCTTCACTGAGCCAGGTTGCCTGTTAAAACTGTAAATCAAGGGCTGCTGGCTAGACAGGCAGATCTTTATTCCCCACCCCTTTTGGGAAAGCTATGGTTCCTATAAGGTGATAGTCAGAGTCCCTTTGTACCTCCCTCCAGGTAGGATCCAGGGGCATCATGTCCAAGGAGCTCAAATCCTCCCACTTTGGGGGAAATGGTTAGGAAAGGGTGTCTCTGGACCTAAACTAGAACATTTACCTCTCTTCGTTAATTCCACACATTCGGACCCTTTCATTGTTCATCCAGCTATGAACATTGCCATACAGGGGGGTTGCAGAAAGCATGACGTCTTCTTAAATGCGCAGCTTTTCTTCACGGTTTTAGGCTATGAAAGTTTAAAAAAAAAAAAAAAAAAAAAAAACACCACCACAAAGTTGAGATAAAATTCAGAGAGGGAAGTAGAAAGCAGGACAACATGGCAGGCCTCCCTTTAAATAATTAATAACATGCTAAATTAGTGAGGATAGTATACTGTTGGCCTTGCAAGAGGAGGCAGATACCCAGTGGAAATGAAGGGCATTTCAAAGTCAAAAGAGATGGAATTTTTTCAGTACCCAAGCAATAAAATTAAGGCTCATAAATAGGTCCATCCAAAAACAAAGTTCTCTTAGTGTATTTAATTTGAGTTAGGGAAATGACAAAAGTGATCAACTTGGATTACTACATACTTCAAAAGGGACTGAGTGGATACAAGAAGTCAAGCAAAATTCCTAAACACGCCTTTCTCCTCCCCTTAAGGATACAATTAAAATTTACCATTAATGATTGACCATTTCACAGAAACCCAGGGAGGGCAAATGCAATTCATCTTACTGTTTGTGGTGGTTTTTGTCCCGAAGTTAAGCTCCCATATTTTGGGATTTTTTTTTTTTAAATTTTTTTAAAGAGTTAAGGCCTAGGGCAAACAGACAAACACTGAATGGTGCCATCTGAATAACTTAAGTAACTTAAAAATCTGAGGGCAAGTGGGCAAGAGACCCTCCACCCTAACTCTAGATTAGATTAAGCACCAAACCTGGGGCTATTTCACCTCAGTGATGCTGAGGGTGAGAGACAAATCAATTCAAAGACATATGCTCACTTGGGGAAAGAAATCATTAGACAGCAACACAAGTATTAGCAGTCCTGACCCAACTGAGCTGCTGGCAAAAAGAGAACCAGACTTCAGCTAAGTGAAGAACTCTAGAGACTGAGGAAGGATAAGAAAGCCTCATCACCTTTTTATTTCCTCTAGTCATCTTCTACCTGCATTAAATTCTAGTTTGCTGCATGAGTGAAGTGTCAGAACAAGCTGTATTTTATTAACAGGATTATCACAGCACATGATTTATCCCAGTGCAGGATTTTAATTGCTCTTTGGAGGTTGAGTTGTTTCTTTGACTGAGTTTCTGCCTGAATCCTGCTGCTAAATGCTGGGTTAATAAGTAGGAATCCTTTAATGCTCAGGACATCCCTGGGCTCCTCCTTCCTCCCCATTTTTCCCACAAATGTGTCACCCCCGTGAAATAATCTCTATGTGACCACTGGGGGAACTTTTCTTTCTTCTCTCCCTTATACACACCCACACAGTTTCCGAAAGCCCAAATGCTTCACAAGTAGACACACTTCCTTTGTTAGCCTGAAAAATATGCAAATGATTGCTTTTACATTTGTACTGAGCAGAGCTGGGGACCAGATTGCATGAGGTCGATTGGAGGCACCACCCGTTCCCAGAGAACATTTCACTAGAGTGTGTATAAGTGTGTATGGGGGGAAAGGGGGAAAGGGGGGAAAAGAGGGAAAAAGAGAGGAATCCAAAAGCTAGAAAATCCCTGTGAATTTCTTTCTCCTAGATAGGTCTTTCATGCGGTCTTCCCACCCAACACCTAGAACAATATATATTAATAGTAGATTAATTTTACTTCCACTCCCAGAATAGTATATCACTCAAAAATGACACTGGAAATGGAAAAAAAAAAAAAATCAATGAGAGGGAATAGAAATCTGTAGAGATGAGATAGGATGGTGTTATTCTGGAGTTATTTCACCAGAAAAATATTTTTCTTAGACAGATTTACTGATTTCCAGATGCACAGGCTCATGAGGCTGATAGGTCTGTGGCACCAGCCTGGCAAGATGGATTTAGGGTTTTCCATAAGGCTTAGTAACCGACGGTTCTCATATGTATGTATGGAGTAGTTCAGTTTTGTTTAGAGAGATGGTTCTAGAATCTAAGACACCCCAAACCCTCCCATTTAAAAAAACAAAACATAAAATAGTAGGCTAATATCAAAAGAATTATGCTATTGATCTTTGCTTTCTTATTACAATATCATTAACATGAGATTATATTGTGAGTTATGATATATTATGATATTATGTCTGAATTAAAGTATGTCATTCCCCTCATATGTCTATAATGATAAAATGTGGAAACGAGATTTATTCAACAAATGGGCATCAAGTTAGAAGTTTCCTTAGCCCAAGTTTGTTAAACTTGAAGTTGTGGCTTACCAGTAAATGTTTGATTTGTATACCTATTTTATATACCTATACACTCAGTGTCACATAAACATTTCTCAAGCAAAAAAAGAATAGCAAGTAGAAAAAAAATCTAAGAAATCTTATCTGTAACACTGAAAAAAAAAATCACAATCTTCACTTTCCTCAGTATGCTTAAGGGCAAGGATCCAATGGAGAAAAGAAACAATTCAGACTACAACAACAACAACAAAATTTAAAAGGAGCCTATGGGTCTAAGTGGGGGGGGGAGGGGGGAAGAGGAGAAAGGGCTGCTAAAATTATCCATATTGGCTATCCATACTGATTAAACTTGCTCTAAAATTTCCTTGAATTCCCACTTCATTAAGAGGATATACTTTGCCTAGACAGCACAGACTTCTAAGCTTTTTACCCCCTTTTCAGAAAACACTTTGAATCTGAAGACCCAGCTTACCCAGTGCTGCTGCTTCCCCTTCCCCAACTCCCTATCCCCAGCGGAAGCAGCAGTTCCTGCTTCAGCATAAGAAGCACCTGATTCTAAATATATTTAAATATGCCTTTTAAACCAGCTGCTAGGGGAAATGTGCTAGGTTTTTTAAATCATTACACTTACATGCTACTCCTGGCCTCTTTCTACAAGTTGCACAATATTATTATCTTATCGATAACTGACACTTGAGTTCAAGAATGGTCTTTCTTTTTCCAAGAGAATGGTACAAAGGTTTTTCCTTAATATTTGGGGAACTCTTTTTGAGGTACTAGGTCTGTTGAGAAGGGGAATAGAAGAGGGGGTTTCTGCTATTATATGGTACTGTGGGATACAACAAGCACACATATTTATAATCTTCCCCGGCCCCAATGAACTTTTTGTGAACTGTTTAAAAGTGGAGGTCTGTTGTACAAACAGCGGCGCCACTGCCAGCCATAATTTCATTTCAACAAGCAACAGACTTTTAACTCTTGAAGCTCTCCTTTCTTCCCTACAAAGCAGAAAGCAGGATAGGAAAAGGTCCACATGAAAATCATTGCTCTGAGCAAACAAGCCGAATTCTAGTGTTCAGAGATCCTTAGAACAGGCTACTACTTATTTACCTTTTGCAAAGTAGTTGCTGATTTCCAAATCTTGTAGCCACACACCCGCCAATGTCAATTTTTTTAGTTCTTTTCCCACCTCATCTGTTTCTCTTATTTATGTGTGGCTGCAGGGTAATAAAGTCATTCTTTCCCTTCACTACTTTCTAGGCAATTTGATAACTTTAATTTCATCTTGAATTTTAATCTCTTCACATGGCTCATTCCTACCTTTTCAAGTTTTTTGCATGTTATTCCCCTCCACATACTCTGCCTATACTGTTAAATATAGCCTACTGTTTCAGACAATATAATGCTTCAACTCCTATTCTGTAGAGTGTACATCCCCCTCCCCTGCAACTCCACAATCCCTGGTTTCCTTTAAAAAGCTCAATTGCCATCTTTAATACAAACCTTTCCTGATACTGCAGAACTAATAATTCACACCTTCCCCAAACTACTTAAGTATTCATCACTTTGAATATATCACATGTTAGAATTTTGGTTCCTTGAGGACAGGGGCTTTTTTTTTTTTAAACTTGTTTTTGTAGGACCAGCACTTTAGCAGTGTTGGGCACATAATATGCACTTAATAAATGCTCCTTGATTGATTTACTGATAGTTTGACCTTTTCAAAAAGCATGTGTATGTCCATGGATAAAATGACACTTTCTTCTGAAAAATATTCTATCACAACAACCAAGAACTACTGATAATGCTGACTGCAGCAATTAACTAATGACTTCTAACAACCTTGATGCAAGGGACTACCCATGGAACACTGGGGAATGTCTGGTGGCAGAGAATTATGTCAATCAACCAACATTTACTGAGCAACTACAATGTGCCAGATAATGTTAGGTGTTGGGGATTCAAAGATAAAATGAAACACTAACTGCCCTAGAGTTTATATTATACTTAAGGGGACAACACCCACAAAGGAAAGATAACTATGGAGAGATAGTCATGAATCAAGAAAAGTTTCATAAAAACATAAGTTTTAAACTTTTTTTTCTGTGACCCCTCACCGAGGGCCCCTTCTCAGGAAAAAGTTTTTAATATGTTTAAAATGAAATATGATTGCAAAAGAAACCAATCAGTTATAAAAATGTTTATTTTTAAAGTTGACACACTAAGAAATTCTGATTTAGAAGATGGTACCAGATTTTGCTTAATTTCATATGTGCCTTTCTCAATGTGAATTGGGGGTCAGGAAGGAAGAACTCAAAGTTCTAAAAAATAATAATAATAATAATCTTTAAAAGTGTGTATTATATGTAACTGGGGAAAACATTAAATAAATGGAGGTGGGGGGGAGATGGTACCAGAACTGAATTTTGAAGGGAGAAAAAAGGACTCTAAGAAGCAAACTGTAAAAAGGAAATGCATTACAGGAATAGCCAGTGCAGTGAAATGAGAGAGAGACAACATACTGAAAACATACTGAAAACTGACGTTTATACGGAACTTGAAGGTTTTTAAAACGCTTGGTAGACTTGACTCACTGTAATGTCACAACAGCCTTATGAGGTGATTTAGGTGTTATTTACCCTCATTTTACAGATGAAGTAATTGAAGCTCATTCAGATATGTTAGGAGACTTACCTAATGGTAAAGTGTATTTGAACCCAGTCTTCCTGACTCCAAAGTCCCCAAATTGTAATTAACCACTGTCAAGTATGGCATTTCCTTTGTAAAGATAAAGTCTTTTGTTGTTATAAAGAGAGGCTGATTTACCCTTAAATTTTTCCACAACCTCCATAGGGATCATGGTTTGAATAATAACTGTCCAAATGCTACTTAGCTGGGTGACCGACATTTACTAAATGCCCATCATGTACCAAACATCTTACCAATTGACAGGGAGACAAAGAAAGGTAAAAGTTCCTATCCTTGGAGAGCTCACAATTAAATGGAAGGGAAAACATGCAAAGTACCATGTACAAACAAAACTACACACAGGATAAATTGGAAATAATCAACAGAGAAAGGCATCAGGAAAAGTTTTCTGTAAAAGGTTGAAAGTTATCGTGAATTAGAAGGAAGCCTTGAAGTCAGGAGATGGAGATGAGGAGAGCATTCCAGGCATGGAGGTCAACTAGTGAAAATGCCTGGAGTCAGGAAATGGAGGGAAGGTCTTATTGTGTTCCCGGGATTGCAGTTCTCAATGGGGTTTAAGAAGACAGAAAAGTTATGGTGGGGAGATGGGGAAGTTTTGAATGACAATATTTTATGAAGTTCATAATGAGAAACACTCCCTCCTCCCTATTAACTTTGCAAAAACCGATCCTTTGTTTTGTTTTTTTCCACTTTTTTACTTTAAAAGAGAAAGAAAAATGAAATTATGTAAAGGTTTGCTGGTATGTTTCTAAAGAGCCACTGGAATATGGAACACCCAGAAAGAAGTTTGCAAAATGCAAACTCACATACAATATCTGTTCTTCAAAGTTTTGTCTCTGTCTCTCTTTTTGGGGACCCATTAAAAAGAACCAGGGAAACTTTCCCATTGTGATTCTAGCAGAAAAGTTCTTTAAGCAGTGAATTGCATGGAAACCCACTGAAAAAAATCCAGTTTTGTGGGAAAGGGAGTGGGGGATGGGGATAGGAAAGGCCCTGGAACCAAGAAAAAGTATTAATTAAATGACATTTTATTTGGGATCTGGAAAGATGATGCCATTTAAAGGTACAGGAGTATGAAACCTTCATCAAACTTCACCTGTCTATGACTTTCTGGAATGAGGATGTCTTTACTGTTATATAGTAAAGAGGGGATGGGAGGAGGGTCCAAAGAGGCAGGCAGAAATTAAACGGAAGGAGGATTACAATGAAGTTACAGGAGAAAGCATAGCAAGCAGCCCGGTTCCTTTTGGAGCCTTTCATCTCTCTCTATTCATTTTCATTCTGACCTTCCTGGCATCTAGCTAATTTCCATAGCCTTAGCCCTGACTGATCATCAGCACAACTGATGGGTTAAAGTCTGCACATCATGCCAGTCAAGTGGTATCAATGAGGAAAAAAAAAAATGGCAAAACCAAACAATTTTGGTTTTCAGAAATAAACAATACTGCAAAATACCTCAGCTTTCTAATTTTCTGGTTCAAGGCTCCTGCAACAATCAGTTCTAGATTTGTTTTAAAAAAAAAAAAAAAGCCCACAGAAGCAGACTAGGTCAAAAAAAAAAAAAATAAGGAAGGTTGGGGATGCTTGAAATAAAAGCAACCAGAAAATATGTATGTCCAGGCAGGTACCTTCTACCATTAAACAAACCTCAGGACCATTTCTCTTTGGATCGAGTCTGTTTCCATTAAGCATCGGGGTCAGTACCATGCACACCTATGTCCCCTTGTGAACCTCCAACAGATTGGTTATCCCAACTACCTGAACACGCTCTGGCCCCAGAATATTTATTTTAAATGCTCTTCTCTTTTTAAACTTCAGATAAATCTTATGCAAGGAAACACTGCAGACATTAGTCTACCCTTCTTCGGTTATAAAACACAACAAATAAACCTCCCAGACGTAGTTTCCCCCTAGTTTCTTGCCCTCATATCCCCTTCTGCCCCACAGGGAGGGACAAGGAGAAGTACAGAAAAAGTCGGGAAGCCAAGGCAGAAGGCAGCAAAGTAGCCTCCCCCCAAGCCACCATGGATTAGCAGAGAAGGTTTGACCTTTATCCATCCCTTGGTATTTCTAATTACCATAAAGCTAACTACAATGAGCAGCTACAGCTCGCCCCAATCCTCGATCTCGAAAATACGTCTTGAGTCATGCACAACAGCGATACATTTTGAATATAAAAAAAAGGAGCAAGTGATGAAGATTCTATTTTAGGAATGCTTTTTTGGGGGGAGGGAGCAAAGCTCCCAGTGCTCTTTACTCCTCCCTCCCCACAAAGTCCCGAAGCTCCCATACTATCACGTGTTGCGCGAGGCTACCCGGACTTTCCACCCGGCAGGCTGGTAAACAAAACGCGGCGGCTGCCGTGCAGTTCCGAGGCAGCTGGAGCCGCCGCCGCGGACGCCGCCAGCCCCGCCCCACAGGCCCACTTTCTCCCCCTCCCCCCGCCCCCGGATGTGCGTGAGTGTATCTGTCTCTGGCTCGCCCACTAGTTCAGCCTCAGATGGGCTTAGTAGGAGGGAGAGACCGAGCCCGAGAGGTACTGACAGACGTAGCTCGGTCGTAAGAAGGAAGGGGGTTGGGGACAAATGGAAGGGAGTGAGAGGCCGGGAGAGCAGGGGCAGGGAAGGAGGCTGTTCGCCTTTCTCGTCAGTCACGCCTCCGACTGGCGTAAGTCTCACAGCGGCACCTAAGCATATGCTCCCCCCAGGCAAATATTTCTGTTCCCAGCTCCCTAGCGCGCGCTCGACCCCCCCCCCTCTTGTATTAGTAACAAATTTAGCAGTGTGAAAGGTGAGTGGGGGATGAGAGGGAATTTAATAACAAAATAGGACAGGCCACTTATTCCTTCCTTTAATTTAGGGACAAGAAGGTGAGACAACCAATTCAAAACATTTTTAATAAGGGGGGGGCGGGGAAGAAGAGAAAGGTAGCAGGATTCAGAGTGAGGCAGGTAGCAAACAAGCAGACGACCATTTGAGAGTGGAAGGCCAGGATCCCAATTCTCGGCCCCGCTATTGAACTTCGCTGGATTGACAGCATCTCCCCCCAGACATCCAAGGACTGAGGGGATAATGCTCCACCATTCTCCCCCTCCATCCCCGCCTTGCAATCAGCAACAAAGAGATTTTCTGCCACGACAAACCCCGGGAATGGAACTCTCCCTCTCCTCCCCTGCCCCCCGGCTGACTCATCTCGCCCCACACACCCCTCAGTGGCTGGAAGACGAGAGGCGCCCAGATACTGAATTGATTAGAGACAAGCAACCAGCACCAGCTCTCAAGCCCAAGCCAGGACTCTCTGACCCCACCCCTTCCCGGGCTTCCCTGTCCCTCCCCCTCCGCCCCGGATTTCCCTTCTGCTTCTCCCCAAGACCCAGTAGGCCAGGCCGGAGATTAAGCCTTGCAGCGGCATGTCTCTCGGGCTGAACCCGGCCGCGCCATTTTATACACACAACACACGCGCGCGCAGACACACACACACACACACACACACACACACACACACACACACACACACACACACACACACCCGAGGTTTCCGCCGCGGCTGCTGCCAAGGACAACAGGCGGCGGCGGCAGCGCCGGGGCTGGCTCGGCGGCGGCTTCTCAGTGGGGGGGGGGGGGGGGGGAAGGGATGGAGACCGGGCCGAGGGATCTAGAAGGGTAGAGGCGATGAGCCTGGCACTAATGCGCACTTCAGGTAATTAAGCCAACGTTTCATACCCCGGGCAAAGTCTCAGGAAGAGACAGGCCTGGGCCTTCCCTACCCAGACCCGCTCCCAATTTAACCCTTTTTTGCCTGCAGCGCCCGACCCGCCTCGGGGCCCAGCCCGCAAACTGGAAAGCACACCAGCAGCTACTGGCGCCCTCGACCTCTCGCTTTTTTCACTGTAAGCTTGTCTGGCCAGCTAAGCTCAAGGTATCAAGCAACCACCGCAGAGGTATGCACTCCTCTACTCATGCCCGCCCCGTTGCTCCTGCTGCAGTCTTGAAGTTTCATGGGGGTTGGGGGGGGGGGGGGAACACACACGTTGCCATAGAAAGCTGGTCTACAATTGAAGTTGAAAAGGTGCAATGCCTTGTGCAAGGGGATATTAGAAGAAAACCGGAAACCAAGCTCGAGGCTGACCCACAACCCGATATGGAGCGGGGTAGGGAATAGAGAAGGGCAACACCACAAACCTCTTTCTGCTTCTTCTGGATTTACTCCCTCCTCCTTCCACCCTCCCCCCCCCCAAAAAAAAACACCTTCACACAAACAAGGAAGCCAAGGACCAGAGGCGCGGAGGGATTGGGAAAGGGGGCTCCGCAAATCTGCCACTGAAGGACGTTAGTAGTAGGCACAGATCCGGACTGCATATTTGTCTATGCCGGGCAGCTCCGACCTGACCCCGATATCCCGACACTCCCCATCCCCGGAGAAAGCTGTGACACAGAGTTGACACCACCCGTTACTAAACGTCAGGAACTTCTCGAGCTCACTTCGTTCACAGACGTCCAAAACCTAGAATCTTGAATGATGATCCCCATTCCCCTACTCCCAAGGAGAAAGCAGCTCCCTCATTATTCAGCAATGGCCGGCGTGCAGCCAGGCAGATATAAAACTTGATTCGCTGCCTATAGTTAAACCTATAGTTAAAAAGGTCAAGTCATTCTCATGGCTGCCATTTCACTTTTTTTTTCTTTAAAAGTTTTTGGAAATATATGCTTTAAGTTTGAACAAGACCGGCTTGCTTATGCAACATATGTGACAGGGAAATCGGGAAGTTGGTACTTTTCAAAATAGGCCCTCCAGTTACGGGGCCTTTGTTTGCGGCTAGCCAAACTGGAGTATTGGAAAACCCGTCTTAATTAAGTCCTGGCAGGGGCTTCTTTTCCAGAGAGCATGGACCCCCTACGTTTCAACCCTCCGGGCAGATTCAACTAGTGACCTTTATACAACAGGGGAGGGGGGAGAAGAAAGATTGCAACACCAATCATCTCTAAGGTTTGTTTTCAAAGAAAAATGCCAAGTGGAAAACCAGGCCTTCCGATTTTACTTTTAAGCCAAACGGACCACAACCTTACAATTGTATCCCAATGTGACCTCCCCCCTCACCGCCCCCATGCCAAAAAAAAAAAAAAAAAAAAAAAAAAAAAAAAATTCTGATAGTAAATGTGAAAATGTCCAACTTGAGGAAAGGGAGACAGATCGAGTGAGTTCGAAAAAAGTTGTTTTGGAAAGGGAATGTCACTTTCAGTTTTTTTTTTTTTTTTTTTTCTTTTTAAAACAATATGAAGGATACCAGTCTGGAGCACCAAAACAGAGCACTTGAAACAACTCATACATTTAGAGGCCAATGAATTTTTGTGGCTGGTTTAGACCTTAATTACTCCTGTTTGATTCGTGGGACTAAGATACTACACCACCAGGGTTAAAATGCCCAAAACGGCTCTGAGCAGATGTGAGTTGGCAGGCTGGCAAATGAGGTCTGCCTCCAAGTCCGATAACGAGTGACTAATACATTGCATATCGTTGAGAGAAAATTATTTTTTCTGTAATTTGCATTTGCCTTTAATAAAAATAAATAAATAAGGGCAATGAGCTTCCCTCCTCCCAGGCACTAGGATAATCCTGAAAATACTGCTGGGTTACTTTAAGAGGTTTGAAAGGCGGAAAAAAAAAAATTTGCCTGTTTTGGAGACTGAGACTTGTTTATCTGTTTGCCAAGGTGAAACTGGTTTCGCAAGCAACATTCCTACAGAAAATGGCACCCATCTTATATAGACTACATTAGTTGATTTACAGAATTGAAGCTGGAATATCACTTCAAATGCAAGTTTTGGTTTTGTACTTAGTGCCTTGCATATAATAGATATTAAATGTTAACTAGATTGACTAATTCTGGAAATCTTAATTTTAAAACCGTAGAAGCCGATTTTAAAACATCTGGAAGGCCTAAAGATCAAGATTTTAGAGACCACAGGATTTGACTTAGTGCTACTAGAACCTATATAGGTTGAACATTCTAATACATCTCAGTTCTTTGGTACAAAATATTTAGATTTTAGTTTGGAGAGATGAGAAAAGCAGCAAAACAGGCAGCGCTGGCTACAGAACACTTTCAGGTTTGAATGATGTATCTGAACCAACCGCTTTTTCATTTTGACTACTCAACAGTGCTTTGGCTCTGTACCAGTAATTCAGTGGAAGGTTTCGTGGTAGTGTGCAGTATAGTTTAATATGTCACAGAGTGGGTGGTATCCTGTGCAGATTTCAGGATTACACCTTTACTTCATTTGAGTATTTTTTTTTTTGCTAGGAGGTCATGGAGGGGAGGAACCTTTCAAGAGGAAAATAGGGGAGACAGGGAAAGGGCAATATTAAAATTTTTAAAAAGCTATAAACTAAAACCATCCTCAATATATGCAAATGTACATACTTGCATTTACAATTCAGTAAACAATTACAGGAGTGAAATTTAAAAACAGTCTCTTAGCTTCCTGACTATATCCATACTTACACCTTGCATGACATTCTTGTTTAGGAATTTACTTTTGACTTTGAGAGGACCTTCCTTAGCCACGATCTTAAACTTCCAGAGAATCCAACAGATAAATATAGCTTCTTTCCAATGAACTTGCTTTCCTACAAAAGTTGTTTTATTCACTTTATATCCTGAAATGAAAAGAAGTCTCCTCTTCCTTCCAGACTATCAAGAAGCAGTTGAAACCTGGATCAACCTTAAGCCTAAGCTCCTTTCCCAATAAAATTTAGAGATATAAGGGTGAAACTTAATATTTTTTTTAAAATGACATTCAACTCAACTCTCATTCAATAAACATCTTTCTCTATCTCAGACAGAACAAGTCCCAAATCTGTAAATATATCAATGGGATTTTCAGACTCTCCCTGTTCAGGGCTCTGACAAACTGGAATCGACTCTGCTTGTTGTTGCTGTAACTATTGCAGCAACAGTCCTGCTTCCCTGCTCCCATAGTGAGAGCTTTGTGTAAGTGCAGAAGAGGCAAAGGGCTGCTAGAACTCCAACAGCTGTCACATTATTTGCACTAGCTGTAAACAGCCTTCACATTCCCCCTTACCACATAGTTAAATCCAGACTAACAATCCACAGTTAGAGATCAAACTAACAACAGCAGCATTGTGTCTGCCTTCAGTGCCTTAAGACACCAATCACTGCAGCTGGCTGGTCTCTCTGGACAAGGGACACCCCCATCTACCCACCATCCTCTACCCAAGGATAAAGATGACAATCATGTTTACTACAGCTGATTATTCAAAGCAACATAGCTATCCTCGTGTCCCTCCTGTCTATCTGCAGTACGTCACTTTTTTCTCTCCTGGAAAGGATCCAATCAAACTGTCCTAAAGACAGAGGAGGGGAAAAGGGGGTTTTTGACATGGAGGTAAAGTTTATTCATTCTCATATACCTGTGAGCACATCAATGTAGGACAGATAACATTTTTTTAAAGTTAAAATATGTTCCTTTTTTATTTTTGTTACAAAGCAACTTAAGAAGGTAGGACTTGGAAATCTTTAAGAGAAGCCTGATGACTTGCCTCTCAGAAATTGCTCAGCTCACTGGACACTTACTGGTCGCCCCACTGATCAAAACGTCGCCTTTATGATTTTTTTGTTAGGTTAAACATTTCCATAATCGTCATTATTAGTGCAAATTACATGCCTAATCGGTCTTTAAATAGATTTTAATTAAATAATCACACAAGGCTCATTTTATGACTTAAGAAAGGCATTAGTTTTCGTTATAAACTTACAGCAAGATATCAGGCAAATAGTTCCTCTCTCAGAGAATAACCAATAACTTATTGAGAAGAGAATGTTGGAACTCACCTAGCTTCCTGTGATAGCTAAGAAAGTAAAAACTAGACTGCAAAATTTAATTTGTTTACACACAACTTCCTACATATTTTTTCTATAGTTTTTTTTTTGGGGGGGTGTAGAATTGTTAAAATAATGGTTCACTTTATTGGGCATTTTAGAAATTAGTTTGTTCTATCTACCTACAGTAGTAGAAACAACTCCTATGATACACCGTGCCAAGTTGTCATTGTCCTTCCAATCTTCCAATCTAAGGAATATTTTAAAATTAGAAAGTGAGGGAATGTTCCTACCCTCCCCCATCTATTTCTGCCTTATTTCTGCCTGTATTCTGTCATGATGCAAAACAGGCAGGCCACACTTGTTAAATACCATGTAAAATGCTGTTAATAAAATAATAATAAGAAGGACAGAGGCTGCTGGTTCCAATGATGTTTTGACTGGAAGTGTCTTGGCTCTTTTAATGTGTTTATGGGATCTACATAGTTGGGACATTTCTGTAGTTCATTTATTCTTTCCTAAATGACGTATGTCTAAGAGTTATTTCAAGTACAGAACTGTTAAATGCCCAGGCGTTTATCTAAAGAAATATAGCTTTAAAAGTAGACCAAGAGAAGTACATCAATTCTGACTTCATAACTCCAATTTGCTCTTGAGGGCTGAAATAATAATAACAAATAAAAACATTAAAATGACCCTGATGATTCTACACCCTTCTCCCTTGCTCTCCCCAAAGTCACCCCACAGGTCCAAGGACACCTGGTATGTAAAGGCTAAGATTTCTTCAGAAAAGTCAAACTGGTCAGGACCTGTTAGTCAGAGCCTCACACAGAGTGAAAATCATACTGATAGGGGCATACTCCTATGTTTAGCCTTTAAGAAAGAGAATAGCCAAGGAGAGGAGGAAAAAAGAACTCCTGGTCTGGTGTAAACAAACAAACAAATCTATCTAGTGTTCCCAAAACAATGTCCGAAAAGAAATTCTTTCCAGAGACAAAATAGCAATTCATAGCAATTGAAATTCCTTCCATACATTTGGGAAAATATTCCATAGGCATTTGGGAAAAGAGGAAAAAGATGAGGAAAGGAGGAGAGGTCTCTTGTTTCAAAGCTGCCATCTCCTGAGAGTCAAGAACCGAAGTGTAGCATAAGTGAAATGCTGACTGCTCCCAGGGGAACTAGGTGGGAAATTTGATCACACTGACTTACTTCTTTAGCTTCATTACATACAATCCAGGTCTTTCTTCTAATGATAGGATTTTTTCTTTCATAAGTACAAGATATAAAGAAAAAATTCCCTAGACAGGTTATTGGAAACCCAATCTAAGACCTCACCCAACAGTAGGACTTAATTCACCATCAAACAAAAATCATCTCAAACTTCTACTTCCTGTAATCCTCTTCTGATGATTTTCTCTAATCTCTTTAATTTTATCTCTCTCTACTTTATTGTTCCCTCTCCCAATTAATGAAGAGAACTTTCCAAAGAAGACATCAATATTCTCTGGAGTCATTTCTGAACCACAAAACAGTGACAGGAAAAATAAGTGTATTTCATAACAATGGCAAAAAGATATCCAGGCAGACACTTGCCCTTGATAGAATCTGGGAGTGGAGCTTTATCTGGAGCTAAAGTTTAACAGGTGAAATCTGTGGGTTACCCTGTCTGATCTAGGTTAAAGCTACATACACACTGAATAAGCATAATGTTTCTTCTGGACCAAGTCAGAGACAAAACAGAATCCTGGCTAATTTATTACAAATAAATATGCAATATTAATATAATATTATTTATAACAGGTATTAGGATCCTTGCTATGTGGAAAAACATGCTAGACTTTAAGAAATTAAAAAAATAAATTAAGATAGTTTCCTTTTCCCCAACACTGGAGAACGAGGGTGTGCTGATAGAAGAGCCACTTCTTCAGAGTAATTTTTCCCATTCCACTATTTCTGTACTCACAACAGAAAACCTAACTTTTATTTGTACTTCCCTTCAGGAAATCAAGGTTTTTGACTCATTATACTCCTCCCAAGTAATATCTGCCAGGTTAAGGGGATGGGGGAAGCTATTGGGAGCACACCTTACTTTATAGAACCGAAAACACTTCAAGGATGACTGAATTCCAAAAGCAACTCTTCTCCCCTGCCTCCTCCCTCATATAAGCTCTATTCCTCACAAAGTCTCTTCACTCCTTAATGAAACCCTTGAAAACGGAGGAAAGAGAGGAGTATGATGAGTGGGGTAGTAGGATGGAACTTCAAGGAGGTACTAAAAACGTCCTCTTTCTAGTCACTTTACTTTTTCAAAGATACCAAAGCAATAAATGCAATATCCAGGACTGGAGAAGAAGGATCAAAGGGCCTTGCCAGAGTTTGTTATGGATGGATAGGACATTCTGCCCTGCCAACTAACAGAGCTGCAATTTAAGGAAAATTGGGGAGGGAATGCCCCCTCTCCTCCCCCCTCTCACAAAAGACAACAAATACGAAGTAAAAGGCTTTTACTGGAGTACAGAAGTTGAAATGTGTTCATTCTGATATGTGTACCTAAGATATTCTAGCTCTTCTCTCCACAAACTTTTCCATGGAGATTTCCTCTTTTAAGCTCGATTTATCATTAAAAAGTAGTGCAATCTGCTTATCAAAGAAAACCTAAGACCAGCTATTCAGAAGTTATGCTTACTCAGACTACTTTTTCCAGGCTACCTCTTGGTTTTCAGACATCATCCTAAACTACAACACAAGATTAATAATCAAATACATAAGATCACAAACAGATGATACACGTGATCAATTCACTATGACCACTGATAATGCTAAGACTGAAGAGAAGAAAAAAAAAGCCCTCCGGATTGGTGTGCCTTGGCTGCCAATGGAAAGCAGTTCCACTGGGCACCAAGTAGACTTTATCCAAGAACAAGATCCCCAGGAACTGCTTCCATGAGAACTGATCTGGTGGATCTAAATGGCACTTCTCCCCTCTATCAAAACTGGGCTGAGTTGTTCCGAAGCTCTCTAAAGAAGCATCCAGTAGGGAAACAGTGACTTGAGGCATCCTTCTAAGAGAGGAAGGAAGGGCAAGGGAGGGACGGAGTGGAAGCCAACTTTCCTCGGGCCTGGGAGGGATGGCCAGTTGTCTGTTAGGTCTAGCTACCGGGAATTAGGCCACCCCCCCTCACCCACACATACACCCCCCCTTTTTTAAGGAAATAAGTTTAGAACTCAAGTTCTTCCTTAAGTTCTTTAAGAGAAGGGGGGGAGGGGGAGGAGGGGGGGGGAAGAGAGCCGTAAAGGCAGGCGAGCGGAAGGATATGTTTAT
Organism: Sminthopsis crassicaudata; assembly: GCF_048593235.1. NCBI lineage: Eukaryota > Metazoa > Chordata > Mammalia > Dasyuromorphia > Dasyuridae > Sminthopsis > Sminthopsis crassicaudata. The sequence continues at coordinate 275,801,080 of NC_133619.1, read as the reverse complement.
TGGATTGGAGAATTTGAAGCAATTCCTCTTTCTACCGCTCCGATTCCTTACCACTTCACCCAGAAAGGTGAGCCTAGTCATGTGTATTCCCCTTCCACGTTTCAGCAGCCTCCTCAGTCAGGCCAAGTTTCTGGCCAGCACCAGGACCTGACCACAGGTCTGGGGAAACCGCGCTAGGGCTAGCGGGCCACACAAACGTGGTTTGCCGAAGAACTCCGCCTGGCCTCCCCTCCCCCACGCTTGCTAGGCTTGAAAGGCGTGAGAAAACGAGCAGCATCCCTGGCTCCTACTAGTTAAGCCTCGAAAAAGACGCTTCCTTAAAACGATAAAACGACCCCGCCGTCGCCGAATTGAGGCAATACAACTGTGCCCGGAGTATTATTGTGCCACAGAGCGGAACTCCTCCACCTCCTCCACCCCCTTTCCTAACGGTCCAGTGAATACACTCAGCACTGGCAGCGAGTGAGTTTCCAGCTCCAGCGGACTCCCCCATTCTCTTCTAATTGTCTTATCAGACTAATAAAGACTGTTGCCTGGGGGGGGGGGTAGAGGAAAGGGAAGGAGAGGCAAAAAGATTTTAAATTTTAACTCTTCCGAGTCTAGTATTTTTGGTCAGCTGAGTGACTCCTTTGATTAAAAAAATAAAAGAGGGGGGAAAGGAAGGATAAAAACAGTGGAGCCCTTAAATGAAACCACTTCTCAGATATCGTATAATTAAAAGACCTCCTTGCTTTTAATGGAAAAGTTAGCTTTTGCTTCGTCGAAATAGCCTATTTTCAGGTATTCTGTCGAATGTAGAAAATTATCCTTTTTAAGGAGTCAAGAAAAAGGCTTTTCTACACTAGCTTAGAGTATCGATTCCCAGAAACTCTCCAGAAACTTTATCAGCCCCACCAATTGCAAAGCACCCTCACTTTATTCCCTTTCCCGATGCTTCCCCTCCCCCCATCCTCCAGTTTTCACCTAGACAATAAATTTAGTTTAATTTAGCTTCCGGTCTTTAATTTTAGCAGGTCTCCTTTTTGCATGCAAATCAATATGGCAATTACCATCTAAAAGCTCGCCCAGCCCCGGGTCAATGTAAATTGATCATTGTCCGCCTTCTACAAAATAACACCGGGAGTCTGTGGTGCATAATGAGATTATACTGGAAACTGTCTTTCAGATCACAAATTATATTTCATGCTGTCAGGATCTTCTCCAAGCGGACTTCCTTGCATGTCTAATCACAAGGCACCAAACCCATTAAGGGACAAGGGAAATTTCGAATGGGGAAGAAAAATATTTAAAAAATAAAAGTAAGCTTTCCACTGAATCCATACATCCAGGATGCATCTATTGAAAAATGATTAAACTATGAGTTCCAAATGACAAAACTAGTCGGAAGAGAGCATATCTTCCTCCTTTTTTTCTTGAGAAAAATGCCCCGTTTTACTCCTTCAGTGCTTTACTCTCTTACTTCACTCAGTGGTGTTCCCCCCCCCCCCTGCCTTTTTCCTCTTCTTCCCGCCCCCTCCCCAATCATCCAATCTGGGCCGTCACAAAAATAAAAGAGTCGAATGGTTTCACTACAAAAGGTTTCCCGGGGAGTAGGTGGCCTCAGATCTTCCTGTGCCGAGACTAAGACAGAACATTCATTAGACCCTGGCTGAGTCTGAGGCCCGCCAGAGAAGCCCTGGGCGAAACATTCATTAACTCTGACCTGGGAGAGAGTGCCAAGGGCTGCCCGGCCAAAGGTTCAGGTCCTAGACCTTCAGGCAGGACTAAGAGAAGGTCGGCCAGGCTGGAATTAGTTATCAGCTGCAGGCTCAGTAAAGGGACCTCGGTTTAAATACTATTACAACCCCATCAAGGGCCTGAAATTGCTTACCCCAGCAAGAAAAGCTCCCAGTTTCCCCAGTCCTCTTCTAAATTCTAGATGCAAAAGATGTTTGTTCCCTTCTTTGAACATCAACCCCCCTCTTCCTTTTAAAATAGGCTACATGTCTCTCATACTTGTCTTAAAATGACAAGTGGTGCTTTGCTTTTCTGAAGAAATGCTTTTTTATTAAAGAGGATATGTTGTAAGCAAAAAGAAACTGCTAAAGGAGGAGAGTGAATTCACCCTGAGATGCAGGGCTCAGATTTGCCACAAAATGCTATATTGCTCCAATGCCTTTTTTCTCACTGAGGAAAAGTAAACAACTAGGATTCATTCAATGTAAGAGTGTGAAGGATAATTGGAGTCATAAAAGCTGGGTTCAAATTCTAGTTCTACCACCAGTGTCACCTTAGGCAACTTATCTTTCCCTCTGGGCTTCAATTTCCTTATCTGTAAAATGGGGATAGTGTTGAACTAACCCTAACTTCTAAGGCCCCTTAAATTTACAATCCATGATCTTATAACCCTTTTCTAGATCCAATGAGATGCTCAAGTCTGAAGGCAGATATATATGAGGTATATAAAGGAGAGGTAAGACGCGGAAAAAAGTCTCAATACCAGAAGTCCAAGATCTATAAGATCTCAATTCAATAAGACTTAAAATACAAGTAAACTACCCCTACCTCCAACACTGCAGCTCCCAAAGTTAGCTTTTTCTCACAAAACCCCAATAATCGGGAGCAGCTAGCTGGCTCAGTGGATAGAGTACCAACCCTGAAATCAGGAGGACTCCAGTTAGAATCTAGCCTCAGGCACTTTATACTTTTATTTGCTATTTGACCCTAGGCAAATCACTTAACTCCTACAGCCTCGCCAAAATAAAGCAACTACCCCCCCCCCCACAGGCAACGTCTATGGCCCAGGTACCCAACAAAAAGATTTCTTTTGTGTTCTAAGATGGATTTTGTTTTGGTCACCAAGAGGTGCTTCCTCACCCTCCTGGTGCCAACTCCTATATGTTCAAATTGGTATTTGTTAGGAAGGCTTAAAAAAAAAAAAGCTTGTCGATAGAGAAGATATTAAAACAAGACAATTTCTCACTTGTGCCCTCTCTAAACATACATTGCCAAAGTTTGTACAGGAGTATAATATTAACATAAACCTCAGCAATACTCTTAGAACTACCCTGAGGCAAACACCCAGGAGACCTCCAAGAGGCAGGGAGGACTATGTTTTAGTCAGCTAACTGCTTCTTTCACTCAAAGTTTCCACAGTACAATCAGGGAGAAAATGTTCAAGAAAGATGGGTAAAGAGGGAGATGGCTGCCTTGTGCTCTACACTAAAGGCACCTAGGTAGCCGAATGGGTTTAACCCTGGATCTGGAGTCAAAATTCCCAAGTTCAAATCCTGTCCCTGTCCCCAATAGGCATTTAATAAACGATTATTGATCATTAGAGGTATTTCACAGTAATAGTTGGAATTACTGTGATATTACTGTGTAACCTTGGAGCAATTGCTTAATCTATCTGCTTCAGTTTCATCAATACTAAAACAGGGGATAACTGCATTCAGCTCATAAATGTTCTCAATACTGTACCCTAATATATACTAGGGGCTACATAAATACTAGCTATTCTTGTTATTAGGGCAGCTAACTAAGTGGCTGAGTGGATAGTTAGGAAATCTCATCGTCTTGAGTACAAATCTGTTGTTATCAGTTACTTATTAACTATGTAGCTCTGGACAACCCTGTTTGCCTCATTTTCCTCATCTGTCAAATGAACTTGAAAAGGAAATGGCAAACCACTCCAGTATCTTTGCCAAGACAACTCCAAATGGCATCACTAAACAAATTATTAGTTAACAAATATGCAACCGATGTGTTTCTAGTATGACTACCTCTAATAACAAGATCCTCTCTCATTTACCACCACATTAAGGAGAATACCTAGAGAAGTCCTCCTTATCACTTCCCACCAATATGATTTCTAACCGTCCAACTTTCCAGTTCTCTTTAAATGTGGACTCCCTTACTAAATTATAAGTTCCTTGGGGGCAGGGGTTATCCTGTATCTTTAAAAAAAAATAAAAAAAAAAAAATCCTAATACTTATCATAGTGCCTATCACTCAGAAAGTTCTTAATAAATGTTTATTGACTATGGAAATGTATTTAGCTGTAAAGGACATCATTGCCTTGCCTTTGTTGTCCTACTATTTCTGGCTCCTTCAACTTCCTCAAGAAGACTATATTCCCAATACAATAAAGGTTAGGTTATCCCAAGCTCGGGCTCAAAAAGGAACATAAATGTTGCATGCTCCAGTCATATTCAACAAAAGCCAGATTTTTGTGTGGGCCTCCTCTCTATGAAGTTTCTCACCCTCAGGATCTCCACTCTTCTTTTTCTTTCCTCCCTCAAATACTGTCCCTTCAACCATAATCTATCAATCTGCTGTACCAGTTGCCCTCTCATTGTGTTAGTTTCTGACCTTGTATTCCCAGTAAATAAAACAACAAATGTGATCCAAAAAGTGTATCTCTCCTCCTAATCCCACAAAACAAATTATGATTAACACTAAGAGCTAGTCTTCTCTTCAAATCTTTTAACAGAGGCTCTGAGATGTGAAGAAGTTGATTCTACTGAAAACCTCTAAATAAATTTTCTTTTCATAACTTTTGATACTTTAAGGGTGCCAGAAGACAAGAGGTATATCAAGTACTGAACTCCGAGTTTGCTACCTCACTCTTTGGCTAGGCCATTTCAACCTCTCCCTTCTTTTTAAGTGTGGTTGTGATGTCTATTTAGACATTTCTTGCTTTTATTATTAACATTAATAACAGGTAGCAATTAGAGCTTTGTAGTTTGCAAAATACTTTATATGTACTCTTTTGAACCTCAAGAAATTGTGGCTTTTAATGAGGTTAAATGACTTTCCCAGAGTTACACAGCTACTAAGTGTGAGACGGAATTCGAACTTCAATCTTCCCAACTCCAAATCCCACTTTGCACTTACTTGCCTTTTATCCAATGAATGTATTCCCACACATGTACATGTGGCCTGGATAATTAAGAATCTCTGCAGAAAGAGTACAGTCTTATTTCTCCTATGTCTCACTTTGCAGTAGTGACTTTGTACTATGTATCTAAGTGTGTGTGCTGTGTGCTCAGGAATTACCTATACAAGTATGCAAGCATTTTCTGTTTCTGAGTGATTCCTTTTATACACTTTTAATGGGTCTTTGTTTCTACTGGTCTCTTCCCCTACGAATCTGTAACAGAGTTTGTCTGAACATGCATATGTGTCTCTGACTTTGTATGTCTCTCTTGGTGTTCCTTCTGTAGCCTGTCTTTTCACATACACACTTAGACACATCTATATCTTAAGGTGTGTTTGTCTATATGGCCTTGAATTCTTCCTCCTGTGTCTAAATACACTTCTCTACCCTGTCATCTGATTTTATAAGCCTGTGTCTGAGCAGTCTAGTCCATGACCAAAATAATGGGAAAACTTGGTAGTAATATAGTGAAGAGCTTTCTCCTTGAAGACAGAATCTTTATAGACACCAAAAGAATGAAGGAATTCTTTATTATCCCCTCATCTATCCCATTCTAACAAAAGGAACTCATTAGCAAATGATTCTTCACTTTCTGAACCAATTTCCCATTGGTCCTACACACATCATACTACACATTTCTTTGAACTTGTCTTGATTATCTCTGCATACACATAGCCAGCTCTATATAATGGTGGGTCTGCACTTTCCCCATGGATTCCTAACGTTACATACTCTACTAAAATCTTTATTTCCTGTCTTGTAGGACTCCAAAAGGCACACTCCTCCTGCTACAGAATCATGCCATTGAATCTTAAGACCAGCTGGCCTTTCAACCGCCCTACAGCTACATGTGTTGTCTCCCTCAATTACTGTATGAGCTCTTTGAGAACAAGGACTGTCTGGCTTTCTGTAGTCCCCAGCACAGTGTTTGGCACATTGTAAGAACTTAATAAATCTTAAAAATGCCTTTCCATTCAGTTTCCTTCTATCTATCTCTGAATCTGACCTACAGATGTCTGATTCTGTGACCGCACAATTATATTCTGTATGTCATCCTGGGCCTTAGTTAACTTTTCTTTCTGCATATGTGAAGGTCAATGGTCCCTAGTCTTCAAATGAGTTCGAGTTTTGTTTGCGTGTCTGTAATACAGGTAATAAGTGAGGTAGAGAGCCTCACTTAGTAGTACAAAAATATGCTTGTTAGCTGGAGTTTCTGATAAAGAACTTCTCAGACTCTTTGGGTTGCCTTCTTCAAAAAACCTCAAATAAAAACCAATCCCATACCTGACACAATAGAGTACGCAGGAACACTGATACTTACAATAGAAAAGGAATCCTAGGGAGAGTCATACCTTCCTTTCTCTCATATTTAATCAAACTAATTTTTCAAGTTAACCTTTCACATCATGAAAGGGTTAAAAGAAAATCCTCCTGACTCCTTTTCTCCTCCCTCATTACCCCCCACTTTGCCTTTTTGTGCTCCAATTTATCAGCTCTAAGACTAAGACTCTTAGTATAAACTGACATTGCCCAGCCAGAACACCTGAGAAGCCAGGAATCTTTAGCTCTGCTTGCTCAATTCACCTTAGAGAGGCCTGGGGATGAAAAGGGGAGTAAGGCTGGCCAATACCCCATTAATGAGCTTTAGCAATCCCAGGGAAGAATATTCCAATGGAACTGCCGCCCTCTTCCTCCAGTGTTCTGGTCAGCTTGGGCTTTTCCCCGGAGCTCTAACTCTGGGCAGTCCTATTTATATCTGTTTAATCCCGAACTGGGCGGGGAGCAAACCGCGACCGGCTCTCCGAGAAAAGAGACTGGGGGAGGGGGGAGAACTGCGAGGCAGAGACAGGCAGAGACAGAGCTAGCGAGGAAGAGTGTGTTAAAGAGCCAGAGCCAGAGGACAGACAGCGACAGAGAAGGCAGGAAGAAAAATGGATGTCTAGGCTGGCTCTGCTTCTCACACGGAAGGCAATACCCAGCAAAGTTAAATGGCTCTTAATCACACCTCCTTCCTGCCCCTCCTTCCCTCCCCCCTCCCCCTCACTCAGTTCCCACGTCTACCTTCAAAACATCCCCCACTTCTCAAAGGTGGAAGCAGCGTGGGAGGCAGAGGCCCAATCCTGCAAAAGGCTGAAGAATAGTTAATGAGTTGTGCAACTCATTGATCCAGAGAATACTTCCTAATTAACTCTCAGTCACCTATTGGTGAAGGCGTCTCAAAGTACTGCACTGGGGATAAACCAAAACCCTGGACCTTCAAAAGAAGAAACCTAATAATCCACCCCCCACCCCACCCCCACAGCAATCAGGGTGCTCCGCACACTGCGGGCCACCTTCGAATTAAAAACCAGGCGAGATGTAACAATCCCTATTTCCCCACCATGCTCCCAGAAGAACGGCGATTTCAAAGTGCGGACTGAATAATGGCTTGAGGGTGGGGGGGGAGTAGTGAGGGTAGCAGAAGAATATCACAGAACTGCCCACACAAGGCCAACAATTAAAATACCTCGCGCACTCGCCATCTTATTAGCAAAGTCGAATTCAACACCAAGTAACCATTGATTTTAGCTGCTAGTGCCTGTTTCCAATGCCACAGGAAGTGTTAGATGGCCAGAAATATCCAAGTTGCTGTCTGTGCCTACCACCCACCACCTTCTGGGGTGGGAGACTTCCTTCTTATCTTTGCTAACCGACCAATTTTAGGTATTCTCCGAATAGAATCTAACTAAGGCCTAGCTTTGAGACCAAAGACCTCTCTCCATACCTAACAAAACTCTCACAAAGATAAGGTTAAAACTACAGCTGTCTGGACTCTCTAACCCTTTCCCACTAGTCTGTGTGCATACCAATTTGGAGGTATGACGTTTTGGGGGTTTTTGGTTGTTGTTGTTGTTGCTGTTGTTTATTTTTAAATACACATAGCCTTCTTCCTCCTTCTCTTCCTCCATACGTACACACTCAAAGTGGCAAGTCAAGCTTACTTTCTGGAAAAAACTCATTAGTAAAAAATTAAAGCTCCATCCATCTCGATCTGCCATTGGTCAGGTACACACACAAGTAGCAGCAGTTTCCTAGACCTCTCGGAGCAGCCGAAGACTAGACGAAGGAAATTGCAGGGGGAGGGAGGAACGCGGGAGCGGAGAAGGGACTATTTTTTTTTTTTTAAACCATGAACGCCCAGAAAATGTCGCTCCGGACTCGCTATATCAACAGCAAATACATTTCTTCTGCAGCACATAAGCCACCACGGTTGGCAAGGAATTCAGCCAGCCTTCCAGGGGAGGAGCGGTCCCTCCGCCGGGCCTGGCGTCCACCGCGGCTCGAACCCCGCCCCCCACCGCACTCTCCAGATCCCCATCTCGTCCATCGCCGCCCCGTTCGCAAGTTCCAGCCGCCCCTCACCGTCCCCACCACCCTCCCACATGCCGGACCAGAGCTTCCTCAGGCGGAATAAACTTTTCGCTGGCACTGGACAAGGACCCACACTAAAAAAACAACCGCACACAAGGATAAGAATCCGAACACGAATCGGTTTCCACACAACCAAGGTCTCCCTCCTAGAGTCCGCACCATCTAACGCCTCCTCCCCCCAAAAAGGCTAAACTCCACTCCCCCACACCCCTCAGAGGCCAGAACTTTCAACGCAGTCCGCAACGCCCCCGTGGGGGGTGGGGGTGCTGGTGGTAAGAAAAAAAAACCCAACCATAAAATAACGTTTAAAAAAAAAGCGCCTGGCCAGGAGGGGAGAAGCGGAGACTGCCCCCACCTCTGCCCTCCGGTTCTTCCCCCACTCGGCTCTGGGCCCCCCACCTTTTAATCCGTATGATTCGCCCTCTTGGCCTTGGGAAGGAAGGGCGGAGGGCTGCCCTCCGCAGCAGTGCTCCCAGCTCTCGGGGCCCCCCAACCCCACACGCCCAGTCTTTCTACGGAAAAGAACGATCGTCATCCGAGAACCTAGCGGCGTGGGCTTTTTTGTTGTTGTTTTTAAAACAGTTCTTTCTAGATCCGAAAAAGAAAAGCCGACGGCAATCCTCCCTCCTTTACGGCCGCCGCCGCCACCTCCTTCTCTTCCTGCTCCGGGCTAACCTGGAGCGATCGGCAGTTTCCCATTTTACCGCGGCCGCTTCCCCCCTCAACCTTCCCCCAAACTCACAGTCGCTGCTGCTAGCTCGCACATACACGAACTGCCTCCAAACTTCCATTCCGATCCTCGGCCGTCTCCTCCCTCCCTCCCCCCCCCCCGCCGCCGCCGCCGCCGCCCCCCTCCTCCCTCCACCCCCGGCACACCAGGAGGCAGCAAACCCCCCAGGCGGCGGCAGCGGCGGCGGCGGCTGCGGGGGCTGGAGCGCCTCCCCCCAACCTATCCTCTCCCCCTCCCCCCCTTCCCTCCCTCCCCGCAGCCCACGCCGGGCTGCTTTAGGTTTGTTGCATATTTTATAACTTATAGCAACTGAATAAAAAAGAACGAACGAGGGAGAAGACAAATATAAAAGGGGAGGGGGCACCACCAGATCCGAGAAAGCTGCCCGGGGGCACGCGGGAGGGGTCCTGAGAAAATCGCTAGAAGAGAGACAGGGGGAAACCCTCGAGTCCCAGCCGGGGAGCCAGAGGGCGGGGGACAGCTCCAGATGGTGCGCCTTCTCTCCTCCGGCCCGCCCGTCCTTCCCCCCAGTCTCCCCGGGGAAAGGTGTTCCGGGCACTGACCTTAAATCTCCAGCTGGGAAGAGCTGCGTCGAGTGGCTGGCGAGGGAGAGTCTCCGCTCCGGCGCTTTGAAGTTGTTGTTGGGGCTTTTTTTTTCCTTCCCCCCCCCACCACCAAGTCTTCAGGAGGCGAGGATGTGGGGTGGGGTAGAGGGGGGAAGGTTAGGGAAAAAGGAGGGAGGGTGTTAATGAACTGAGAAAAAACCAGTCCGGGAAAGCGGGGCGAGAATCAAAGTTTGCCGTCTCTCTCTTGGTCGCCCGCTCGCTCTGCCGCGCGCTCTCCTCCCGGTGTCTGCCAGCCAGCCAGCCGGCTGCCCTCGGGGTCGGGCCGGCCGCGGGGGTGGGCTCTCGGCTCCGAGGGGGGAGGGGATAGGGCGAGGAGGAAGGGGGGAGGGGGGGCGACGGGACGGGGAGGGTTGGATCCTTTAGGCAGGTGGCTACGGGGGTGGCCCCGGCTCCTCTTCTGGCTGCTTCGTTTCCCCTTCCCCGGCTGCTCGCACACGACCGAGCTCGGCCGAGCGCCCCACGCCGCGACGCTGGGTGAGCGCTGAACGGATGACTCCCGGGGGCTGCTAGTAGGAGCGCCGGCGCCGCGGCCGCTCGGGCTCGGGCCGGATCCACAGCGCCATGTTGTCCCTAGCTCTGGCTCTGGCTGGGTGTGTTGCCGAACTCGTCCCCTACGCGGAGACGCCGCGGCTCCGAATCCCTCTCGGGCTCTCTAGCTCCCCCTCCGCCCTCGGCGGGGTCGCCCCCGCCCCCGCCCCACCGCCCGCTCTTCAGTCTGCTCCTCTCCTTCGTGCGCTGCGGCGCCTGCTTCTGCTGTTGTTCAGGCTGCCTCCGTTGTTCCGCGAGGAAAGCGGCTCTTCCTCACCTTGCCGCTGGGAGCCCGGGCTCCGTCTGCTGCACGCTGCGCTCCCAACACAGTTCCCCCCCCGCCCTCGTTCCCTCCCTCCCTCCACCTCCTCCTCCTCCTCTCTCCTCCTCCTCCTCTGAGCCGCGGCCTCCCCTCCCCCCCGCCGGCGCAGCGCTCGGGCCACCGCCGTCTCGTTTCTCTCTCCCAAGTTTGGGATTTCCCCCTCCCCTAAACTCGTGACCCTTTCACTAATCGGGATTTGGGATTAGGGTCTGGGGAGAAGTTGACAGGTATCCACCTTTAAAGGTTTTCCCCTCTATTTTCTCTTTTAATGGATTCTCTCTCGGTCTCTCTCTCTCTCTCTCTCTCTCTCTCTCTCTCTCTCTCTCTCTCTCTCTCTCTCTCTTTCTGTCTCTGTCTCTGTCTCTGTCTCTCTCTCTCTCTCTCTCTGTCTCTCTCTCTCTCTCTCTCTCTCTTCCTCCCTCGCTCTCTTTTCCCCTTCCAATATCACCACCGTCGCCACAACCACTACCACCGCCAATCTTTCCCTCTCGCTCTTCAAGCGTTAGTAGTCGCTTTCGGTTCCCTTCGGCTTCCTCCCTTCCTGACTCTGGCTAGCTTGAGTTTGCTGCGCACGCCGGGCCGGGGCACTGCGCCTGATCTAAGCTGGGGAGACTCCGGCGGCGGCGGCCCGCAGAGACTGAGTGGAGAGAGGCGGAGGGAGAGAGGAAGGGAAGGGAGGGAGGGGGCGCGGGAGTTAGGGGGAGGAGGGAGAATGGGGTCTCTCCCAGCCGTTTGCCGAGACTCCCCTCGCTACCCAGAAGGCCAGTGGAGAACCGCAATTACCATAAAGCTCCTCTCACTTCGCTCTGCCAAAGCTGTCAAAACCCCAGCAGCAGCCGCCAGACTCCGCTCCGAGGCTGCTGCTGCCACCGCAGCCGCCGCCTTTCGCCACCAACCCCCTCTCCCCCCACCCCCAACCGGTGTCGTTCCCACCTCCCGGCTCCGTCGCCAGCTTCTCAACCAAAGGAAGAGAGAGAGAGGGTTCAAGCTTCGCCCTTCCCCTTTTCTCCAACCTACCCACCCCACTCCCCCACCTCCAACCTATCCCACCCCTACCCTCCCCCCAGTCCCCTTTCTTCTGGGCTCTTTCACATTTATGTGTCAAGGGGCTACATAAAAATGCCACCCTTGTTAGCAGGCTCCTCCGCCCAATCTCCTGGCCCAAGTTTCCTTACACATTTTAATAGTGTGGGAATTGTTTGGAAATGGCAGGTCCCGGAGTAGGGGGAATTGATTGGGGGAGGGGAATGAACAGCCCCGGAGTTACGAGGCTATAAGGGGGTTGAAATATTCCCTCCCCGACTCCTCCAAGGCAATTTCTTCCTCAGAACGCTCGTAGGGGCCAGCAGGACCTTTAACCCTTAGTTACTGAATTATCTATAGCTTTTAATTTTTCTTGGCAATGAGCAACTTTTGGCTCAGGCTCTTCACATAAATTTCCAGTCCATCACGCCCGTCTTGAATAATGCCCCAGTGCGCCAAGCTGCCGCCGCATCCAGATCGCAAAGCCCTGTGACTGAGGTGTTCCTTGTGCTGGAGCCAGACCTGACCATTGCGGGATCGGAGAGCCAAGTCCTAGAGGGGCCTGACTAATCCGGGAAAGCCTGGCACCTGACTCAACGATCTCCCTTACTAGGTGCTCAAAGCCTCTGGGATCCGCAGTATAAATGTACTATGGAGGGGGAAGGGGGACGAGAGGAAAATGGGAGGGGGGAGGAAGAGAGCTGTAGAAAAGTCCAAGTAAAAGATCGTGCTTTAGACTTAGAAAACCTTCTAGAAATCAGTGTGAAATGGACGAGGCATTGCAAACGTATAGGAAGAAAACTTGCAAAATTTTTCTCCTAATTCTTTTTAACACATTGGTACACAAATGTGAAGTTTTGAGAGCCTTTAAAATGAATAAAAAAGGAAAACCCAAAGTGATCTCTATGGCCAAAGTGGAAGGGAAAAATATTCTATCTACCAGATGTTTTCTTTCTTCTTTTACTTCATTTCTGACAACAGGCCTCTGGCATCATTCTATTTAAGTCCCCAGTCTTTCTGTCTATTAAATGTTGGCCCTCTCAAAGCAGAAGTGAAACATATCTACCGTTTGAAACCCGAAACTCAAGGCAGAACTATATCGACAACTCTAGTCAAAATTCAATCTCTAAGCACTATAACTGCTGGAGCAACTGATGCAAAATGCCAGAGACAAGCGCCTTTCACTTATGTGCCTTAATCTGGGAGTCTACCTAGCTAGCTTCTATAGTGAGACTGTCCGAAGTTGAGCTTTGGAGATGTTTGCTTCCTGGATAGGTCGATAAAGAACAGTTCCAGAATGCGATGTTTGAGAATGGAATGCAGGCTTTTTTCTTACTGGGTTTCTGGGGTATGTGTATCTGAAAACTATCCCACACATTTTTTTAATCTCCGGTAACAAGCAGAAAGACACCTGGACTATTACGTTGTAAAGCTATTTTTTATGAAGACATTTTAGGTCCAGACATTAAAAGTTATTAGAGTGAACACACGTGAGTTACAGATGCACAGCTGGAGAAAAGGCCTCTGGTTTTCTGTACTTTATTTTCTCCAGTCTCACTATAGTTTAAAAAAAAAAATCCTCAGTGACATGTTATGGCTCTTTTATTCAAGGATAAAAATTGGGGTGTTCCTAGGAAAAGGGAAAAGAAGAAAATATTTGTTAATGAGAGAGTGAGATTAAGTTTTTGATTTTTTTTTTTTTTTTTTTTGGCTTTACTGGGTTAAAAGGTCAAAGAGTTTTGAGATAGTAGAATTGGGTTGGGAAAACCAATAGCATAGCCAGTTTATTTCTGATCTGCTCCACCCTCAGGGAAAAGTCTCTAAATCAAGAACCCAGTCGGCCTCTCCTTCCTCTCTTCCCCAACCCCCACACAAAGCTTTTCACGGATATCAGTATCAAATGTATAATCCAGAACTTCTGGAAAACCTAGGGGACCAGAGAGGACTAGGTGGCTGAACTGATAGCGTTCAGTTCCCTCGAGTTCCTGGGGGCATGTTTGTCTTACTTGAAAAGTCTGCTAGTTAAAATAAATAGAACAAAAAGCTGTAAAATGAAGTGGCTTGGCACTTGGTGGAAATCTGATACTTGGAGAAAATAAGTCAGTGAATTTACCCTTGATAAAATTTGTTGTGTTCATCTTTTTGAAAATGAGGTCTTGCCCATATTAAGCTCTATGTCACTACAATGAGTCTCATACTTGAAAGTTTTCCCTGCAATCGAATGAAGAAACTCCCAATAAGCCCACTAATTTTTGTTGAATACTTTCCACAATTTAACATAACTCTAAGGGGAGGAGGGGTCACTTCCGTGCAGAATTAAGAATAAAAATTCCTGGTCTCGCTTTCTGTTCTGAGGTACTCCTCCGCATTGCCCTGAGGCCCTGTTTCCACCTTGCTTAAGCGAGAACTCCGGATTAGGGTGACTATGAGTGAAGACCGGAGGGTGGGTAAATATCTAGCTTCAGCCCCACGCAAACACACACACACACACACACACACCAAAACGTAAAAACAACCACAACCACCACCACGGCCTGTCACATTAGAAACTAATAGCCTTAAACTGTATCTGCAGCTCCGTGCACTACCTGACTTCTAGCCGAGAGGGCTGAATAGGCTTGTTAGTCTAGTAACACATAGGAGCCCGCGGTCTGTTCCATGGCCGTCCAGATCTCCTTCCCACTCCCATCTCCCCCCCCCCCTTCTCTTCCTTCTCCTCCCCTCCCACTAGCCCCTCAGGGAGCTGGCCCGGGGGTCAGTCCGCAGTACACAGCACTCAGTGAAGGGAGGATTTCAATGAAAGCCAGCCAGCAAAAGGCTTGAGAGCTAGCCAGTGAGCAAGAGAGGGAATAAGGAGACGAATGAAGCAAAAAAGCCTGGGAGGGAGAGAAATTGACACAAGATATAAAGAAATATTGAGGGATGGAGACTAGCTTTTGGGGGATATACAATTAATGGCCCCCCCCATCTCCCTAGTCTCTCTGTAAGTATACAGCATTTATAAAATATGACTAAGCTTCATGCTGGCAGCAACAACTGCTTAAAATTCGATCCAGGATCTCACACTTTCAGAAAATGGGCCAGGTGTTGACATATGGGGTAGGCTCCAGGGAGCAGTCCCCAGGACAAAGCTTCCTCTTTACAATGAAGTCTACCACCAAGGTGACCCAAAGACCACAGGCAAAAATCAGCACTACCCAATTCTAGTCTAGTTCCATAGTCTGGCAGCGATTCTGAATCTCCTTGCCCTGTGTGTAAACGTTTAGTGGCTGTCAGCTCTATGCAATTTGTTCATGTGTCCCTAACATTGTTTATTGTGGTACTTGGTTTTACTGGTTGTGTAGGAAGCAAAATAAAAAACCAAGACAATCTTCCACTGTCAGTTATAGAGCCTGCTTTTTCATACTTCATATACTGAACATGAGATTTTCACAAAATGTGAGCTTCTTGCCTCTCCAATAGAAAGGATTGGGAGATTACATTCATTGCACTTTTACTTGATAAAGGATAAGGCTGTCTATTAATACTAAACATTTATGAAAATCAACTCAAGCAGTTCCATCACTCCTAATACCCCTCCCTTACACTCTATGTCCTGACTCCAACACCTCCTTCATGTCCCATAGAAAAAAATAACTCTGAGCAGTTACTCAGTGAGATAGAAGATCCATTAAATGAATCCATCCTCAACCCATTTTCACCTTCTCTCCACCTTCCATCCTTCCACAGATCACATCACCTATCTTCCTTCAAGGCACTCCACAATGATAACAGCTGAGTATGCCTGAAGACATTCTAAGTCTAAACATATTCTGAGACAAAACTAATATAAATTTTGTTAAAAGATGTGATATCTTTCCCCAAACAATAGCAGTATACTTTGATTATGGATTGATTAAGTTAGTTATTTTGGTTTTTTAAAATAACAACGTGATCAGGAACACAAATCCTCAAGACAGAATTCTAAGATTGTGGGAGTGATGGTAAAGGAATGGAAATTAAAATGGGATAAAAAATAGATGAAAGGCTGAGTTGTATCTCAACATATCCAGGCTGCTAGTTTGTGTTTCACAGGTCTGTAGAACCCTGACACAAAACAAGTTTCAGGTTTGTGAAATACCAGCTGCATGGCAGATGACCACTGTTTACTTTTCTCAGTTAATATGTATTCAGGCAGTTCAAAGGAAAATAAGTGTATCAGGGTCTTGATTAGCACAGCAGATCCTGGCAGGGTAGAATTCTGCACTCTAGTTTGGGGGGGGGGGGGGAGAACAAGTCATAGAGAGTCACAGAGCTGCATAATAGCTCAATCCAAATATGGTTGGCCAGATGCTTTTCCTAGATAAACCTGAACACCACATCCCACTTCTGAAGCTTATATAGGAAGACTCCCCTTGTACATATTTTAAACCCAGGCAGCAGGAGGTGGTTAAGTGGGAAGCTGGAAATGGGGTAGAGACCAATTCAAATGCCTGGATACTCACAAAGCATGAAAGCTAATGCCAGGATAGTCCCAGTAGTATGATCCTAGCCATTTTGTTTCTTAATTTCCCTATTTGCTGACTCTTCACTAAAGGACCAATAGTTTAGAAAGGAGCTGAATATGCTGGGAGGTGAACATCTTTCTTCTCCCAACCCCCATCCTCTATTCTCTTTCCACTCAAAGCACTGGTAGGTAGGGAAACTCAGTTGCCAGGATAAGAGATGATGGAAAGATAGTAGCCAGCCGAAGGGGAACACTCAAGAGAAACAAGACAGAAGTTTAAAAGACTATCTGGAATTCTGTTCTTTCCCTTGGTTAGATTTACAAAGATGCAAGCATGGTTGGGCAGGCCAGGGCAAGGCAAAGGAGAGCGGATAATAATGGGGGCCAAGGAAGGGAAAAGAAGGGGGCTAAATAAGGAGAAGTTGACAGGTGGGGTGAGCAAGAATTCAGGGGAAAGGAAGAGGCATCAGAAAAGGTAAAGAAAGGCAAGGGGGCACAAAGAGGAGTTAAGAATTCAAATAACAAGAATGCAAGTCCTGATGATTGGTAGGATTTTGAACCTTCAAGAGCCTCGCTGACATCGATTAAGTCAGCAAAGGGAACAGAACTGGCAGGATTATTTCTCAATGCAGAAGCTTAAACCAAGACGGGAAAAAAATGGTACCTAAGCGATTAAGTAAGGGAGATTCCACATAGTCTAAGCAAGCACGGAGTCAAATTTTCATGATTTCCAGACGCTTTACATCTCCATTCAATCTAACACTTCCCCACCCCCAAGTATTAACTGCAAAGATACTCTTAAATCTTTTTGTTATTTTGTTTTTAATAGGGCTTGAGATGGCCCGTAGTTTGTGCGGGAAAGTCGGAGAGAACCTTCAGTGTTTCTATGGTATGGAGGCGTAATGCATAATGCACACCGCCTGGAATCCCGGCCATTAGTGGCCTGCCCATGACACAGACAAATGACCGCCAGGAGAAGAAAAATCCAGCTAGATCTAGAGTTTAAATATAACAGCATGGAAGGAAAGAACGGCATTATTTAGAAGTGTGTTTTTGTAGACACTAGCATACATTTTAATGATTTGAAATAGGCGATGAATCACTGACTCACTAGCCCCTTTTCTAAAAGAAGTGTGTGCGTAAGGGAAGGACTGTTGAATCAAAGGCAAAGTGGGAGTCGACGGTCACAGGGCTTGAGAAGAGGGCTGGGTGCCGCGGAGATGGGGGGGGGAGTTGAAGCCACTAATAATGGGAGGAAGTGTAGAGCAAAGACGGGGTTTGCTCCGAGCCTGCCCCAGGCAATCTGCTTTTTTGGTAAATTTGAGTCCGGAATAAATCCAGTGGGGGAGGGGACTGTGGGATGAGGGGGTGTGCCTAAGTAAATCTGTGGTCTCCAGGAAGTAAAACATTCAGGCTTTTTCCGGGGGGGGGGGAGGGTTAGAAGGAGTGAGAAGGAAGCGCAATTGGGTATTTTCCCTATAGGCAATACTTAAGCAAGAAATGGCTAGTAGAAGAGAATACATATATTCCTACTCACACCCCGAAAGGCCCACAATTTAAACTGTTGAATCTGCCCTTTTCTAGGACACTCGAAAGGACCCCCCTCCCTGCCCCCAGCAGCTTAAGGCAACACGATGTTTTTTAGCAATTAAGGCGAGATGGGGGTGGGTATAAAGATAAGCCACTTTTTTTTCCCCCATGCAAGTGTGAAAGATAAGATAACACTAAGCTGGGGCAAAGCGGCTGCTTACAACCTCCCCCCAGCGATTTTGATCGGTCACTTCTTATCTGGCAAAAATGCTCTTTTCGAAAGCTGCATCTAAAAGAGCAAGAGAGCGCCAAAGTAAAGCATTTTCCCAGGGAAATGGCATTTAAAATTCACCTCCTTTTCGCCAAAAGCTATCTCCGAATCCTCGGGGCTCGAAAGGCAAAAGAAGACCTCAAACTCGAGTTTTCAAGCCAGGGTTTTGAGGGCCAGGATTGTTCCGGTAATTAGGCGAAATAAAACCTGGGAAGTGTGTATGGAATTTATTCTGCATCCAACCTTTCTGTCTCAGTCATTACCCACAAGTATTCCACCAGGTTTTCCTTCTAGTTAAGGAATAGTGTTTTTGTTTTACTAATCACTCAGTGTTGAAACTAAACAGGTAGTTGCATTTGGGAGGGTCACATAACTATGTCAACATGTGATAGTTGTTAATGCAAAGAAACTCTGCTGACTTTTACAATCCTCAGTAAAAGAAGGCAAAGCGCCTCTCGCCACAGGATGTCACAGGAGCACCCAGAGGAGGTAGCATCCGGGTAGCTATTGTCATGGTTTTAAATATAAAATACTTTTTGCACTAGAATGTTCCGAGAGGATTCCGCCAAATCATTCGCCATGTGAGTTTGTTTACTACCCTTGATGATTTAGATGAAACCGAAGAAAGCCTAGGTCCAGACAGTTGATCCCAGGCTAAATCTGAGCTCAGGGATACAAAGAAATCTTGGCTGGGGCCTCCCTTTTTGGGTCAATTCCATACTTACCGTTAGCTCCTAGGCCTAACCAAAAAAAAAAAAAACATTTCTTTATATCCATCCTTAACCCAGGGCTCGGCTCTTCAAGCGACAAAATTCCGTTTGATTCCCTCCCCCAGTGCCGCCCCAACTTTGCCATTCTTCACGTAGAGGATCACCCGAGGATCCCGATTGACTAGTTATAGCTTGGTAACGAACGTGTGTACGCGAAGCTACCCATCCACTGTCCCAAAGACTTACACATTTCACCCAAGCACACTCCCGAAGGATGCGTAACGACGCCGTAAAACATACACACACACACACACACACACACACGCACATCGGTTGGACCCGGATATACTTTTCCAACCCCGATGAACATATTTGCACCCTGCAAGAGTACGGATGCACACACACAGCCGACATAAACCCTCGTTTACGTCCCCCTCCCCATTCAGCCCGGGGCCTCCAGTCCTGACGGGCTAGGAGCCTGGCCGCTGGTTTTTCCCTCGAGGGAGGAGAAGCAGCCGCCGCAGCAGTTGCAGACGACCCGGGAAGCTCCTCCTCTTGCCCTTCTCCGAGAAGCCCGGCCGCAGCGTAGGCTCCGAAGCGAGTGGGCAGCCGATGACAGCATCTGCCTCACGTAAGCCCCACACGAGCACGATTAGTCACCGCCAGAGTTCCCCTCGGGCGATCCGCCTGGCGGAGGCTCAAAACCCAACCCGGGCCAGGGGTGGGGGTGGGGGGTGGGGGGTAGGGACCCGGGAGGGAACCTGGGCAGGGAACGCGGGACCCGGGTATCCCGGGCTCGGCCGGCTTGGGCTCGGTCCTGTTCGGCCTGGGGTTGGGGGATGGGAAAAGGAACAGTAAGCTAAGCCGAGCGGGGCCGAGCCGCTCCCTCCCTGGCGCCGCGGCGACCAAGAAGCTTTTCATCTTCCCGGCCGTATCAGCAGCCGCAGCGGCGGCGGCGGCGGCAATAGCAGCAGCAGCAGCAGCAAGCAGCAGTTCACGAGGCTCGGCGGCTGCAAGCAGCGCTGCACCGCACGGCCCTGCCCGGCGCTCCCGCTGCCTCCTCCTTCCTCGATCCCCTCCCCCCGCCCCGCCCTGCCTGGGCTCAGGGCCTAGGCCCTCGCAGCCTCGCGGCTCTCCCTCCCAACCCACCACAAACCCCCGCCTCTTCCCACAGCCAGGCAGCCGAGTCGGCGAGGGGGGGAGGGAAGGGGTGTGTGTGAGAAGGGCGGGAGGCAGCAAAGAGGAGGAGGAGGAGCAGGAGAGCAAGCGCGCTTTCCTGTGAACTGCGGGAGCTGCCAGAAACTGAGAGGTTTCCCCGGGCGGGTGCCGCTCCGAAAGAGCAACTCGGCGGCTTGCCGGGTGCTTCCTCCGGCTCGAACCTGGGAAACCTAACAGTCGGAGCAGCCGATGCAGTCACGGGCCCGGAAGCTCTCCCCCCTGCCCCCCGCCGTATGTGGCGCCTTGGGCCACCAGGAGCGTTCCTCGTTCCCGCATCGTCAGCTTCCCTTATTCCCATCTCCCCTGGAGCAGTGCCGGACGAGCCAGTGCCGCCCCGGAGACTTCCCGGAGCCTGGGCAGGAGGCCGACAGCAAGCGCTAGCTGCTGACTTGGGCCACGGTCTTCCCCACCCCTCCTTCCCCCCCCATCCCCCCGCGGGAACACCTGTTCTCTGGGCCCTACAGCTAGGGGCATGTCTCTCTTGGGAGTGGCTTTTGAGCTCGGGTAGTGTGCAGGATCTGACGGGGAAAACGGGCCCCAGCAAAATCGAGGTTAGATAGAGCTGTCTACTGACTGATTTGTACTCCCACCTCGGTACATGCACACGGGAGCTCCAAACTGTGTG
The DNA here is from genome assembly GCF_048593235.1 of Sminthopsis crassicaudata. Lineage (NCBI taxonomy): Eukaryota > Metazoa > Chordata > Mammalia > Dasyuromorphia > Dasyuridae > Sminthopsis > Sminthopsis crassicaudata. The sequence goes on along the minus strand of NC_133619.1, from coordinate 275,780,682 downwards.
TCCTGAGCTTTTTCGGGGTGGGGAGGTGAACAAACCACATTGGAATCCATTCGAGTTTTTCTTGCCTTCAACGTCTAGAGCTTCCCATAGTAAAACTATTAAAAAAAAAAAAAAGTATTCATATAAAATGTCTTTTCCCTGATTCTTTTTCCTACTTCCATCTCAAACTCCAGTTTAGAAGATAGCCCATTTTTTGCCTCAGGATCGAGGGTCCCTAATCTGTCCTCGACATGGGAAAAAAAAAGCCCAAAGAAGCAACAAATTTCATAGGGTAGAGGCCTGCAGCCCGAACTGATGGTACTAGACCGATCTCGATGACCTAGTCACACCGTTTTGTTAATTAGGCATCGAAACATTCCGAGATTGGTAACGCTGCTCCTTTTCCCCAAACCAATTGCTCCACTCTGCGCTTCAGCGGGGGAGGGGGGGAGAGAAGGGGAAGGATTACGGTGGAGGGGTGCAAGGGGTGGGGAGCTGACTCCGAGTCTCCGACAACCCTTGACCCCCTTCCCCTCTCCCACACACCTACTTCGTGATCATCCCGCCATCTCCTCTTAGCTCGAGTTCTGGGTCGGCAAGACGGTGTGCCAGCCAGAGCTGAGCTAGAGCGCAAAGTGGGGTGGGGGAGGGAGAAACTCCCTTCTTTAATGAGAGTGCACACAAGGGCTGGCTGCGAGGATTATTACTGCTCGGGCTGGGGAAGGAGGAAGGGGTGGGGGAAGAAAGGCTGGGAGGCAGCGCTGCTGCTGCGGGCGTTGTGTGTAGCAGCAGCGGGGCCAAGGAGTCTCCGCCAGTCTGGCTGTTAATCGCACGTTTTCTACTGTTAAAAAAAAAAAAAAAAGCGAGACATAGCGGCCGAATTGAGAGTGACTGTGTGTGTGTGTGATGAAAAGATGGCGAAGTATTCCTTTTTCCACTAACACCCCCCCCAGCACTTTACAGGATAGATATCACTGTCTATTCCTGGCCTTCCACTGCCTCCCCCGCACTCTTTCAGCTGGACACCATTCACTGCCAGGCGCCTCTTGGTGGGTCTGTACCATTTTCTATCTTTTGTTTTCCATTGCCTTTGCAAAATGTTCGCTTTTTTCTCGATCTCTGGTTAAACTAAACTTATGGTTTTAATGTAAGGCTGTTCGTGTGAGGAGGGGCCGGGGGATTTTGGCAGCAAAGGAAGGGAGGGACGGAAGGATGGCGGAAACTTCTCCTGCAGAGCTTCCCCGCCACTACTGCCCTCCAACACAAAAACACATACACATTTGCACACCCCCACTCCCTATGCGGGGTCGCACGTCCCCTTTCCTCCCTCCTTCAAGAGACAACTCCAAGCCAGGAAGATTTGACCAGAGGGTCCTAGTGACCACAAGAGCAGGAAGGAACCTTGGGGGGGGGGGGGACCGTGTCTGCCTACTCTGGAGATTGAAATAAAGACCTACCCACTCTTTCTCAAATCTGCTAAAATCGTCCCCCCCTTCTGGTTATGACTTGGGGCTTTATGTTGAGGGGGGGGGAATGTGTGTGCATTTCTTTGGCAATAGGATCAGAAAGAGAATAGACCAAACAACTTCGTTGAATTAGGAAAGGGGGATATGAAATAGGAGTCACAGCTTACCCTGGCATGAGAGAGAAAAAAGACTGAGCTGGGGGGGCGGCACGACGACGAGAATTTTAACTAGGAGACTTGTTGCTAAGAGGAGTCAGCTAGTGATCGGTTTTGTTCTGGTTCTGTCTTTATGGAGGATGGAATGGAGGAGGACCCCCATTCAGTGGGAATGAAGGTAAGCAAATATAAAATCAAAGGGAGGGAGTGTGGAGTTGGCCACAAAGACCTTTTATTCGTTCTCTTGAACCTCTAGGCCCCTAAACTACTCTCCCTAGGCTTACTGTCTCCCCTATCTAGTCTTCCATCCCTATCTAGTCTTCCCCACTGCCAACTAGATAAAAAAAAACACCAAGCTACCTCTTAAAGGAGGTGGCCCCAGTGCTGAACTCAGGAGCAGGGTTACTTCTAGATCTCCCAAGGTCCATATAATCTATCGGCCATTTTTTCTAAATCTGCAATGAAGTGCGGCTCTACCAACTCCTCTTTTAGTGTCGATTATGTCAGATGCACATGGCCTTGCACTCCGTCCGAGGCCTCCACGATTAGTCACAGACTCACTTCGCCCCTTTTCCTAATCGGGCTTTCCCAGCCAGCGTTTATTTGTGGCTGACTTCAAGGCTCTGGCATAGAGCCACCCTGCTGGGGGGAGGAACAGCAGGGCGCAGGATATGGAGCCTGCACCTATCCCAACACAGTACACCGAGTGCTAGCGAGGAAAGGTTTAGCCTTGGCTTCTCTCCCTTTCTCTCTTTTCCCCCCCTTCTCATCTCCTCCCTCCCTCCCTCAGAGCAGGCGAAATCCATTTGTGTGGTTTCATTTGCATAAAAATAGGACAAGTGTTTCTGGTTTGAACGCAAGAGGCGAAATCCTTATTGATGTGTCTGTGTGGAGACTTCGGTTGTCGGAGCAGTTTGATTTAAGGTGTTTGTGTTGCCTTCTGCGAGAAATTAAGAGGAAATCCTTATCAACGCGGGCTGCCGGACTCCCGCAGAGCATTCATCTTCCCTACTCTGGGTCTGTGCTCGGGCAGCCCTAGTTCATACCGAACAGGTTGTGGAGGGCAGGCGGGCAGCCCATTATTAGTCATAAAACTGGGCTACCTAATCACCAGCTGCCAAAGCGTTTACGTGTGGCGCTTCCCAATGTTTCCTTTAGACGTCACGGGCCTTCGTCCGTTTCGTGATCCTGACATAGTGTGTCGCGTGATGTGGTCTAATAAATTGTCCACTTCTTCATTTCAGCTGCATTGATTTTCTCTCCGGGGCTTCCACTGCCCCGCTCTCTTTAGCTGTGGCTACAGCCGAAGGGAGCTTTTACAGCCAGTCTCCAGTTTAGGCAAATATAAAGGAGACCGGCCCAATGCCTCGAGGCCAATAAATCAATCATTAACTCGAGTGCCTGGCTTATTCCAAAGTAGCTTTCCGGTGGGGCATGACCTGGTGAGAGGGAGCTAGGAGCAGCTGGAAAGGGCCCTAGGCTTTATAGGTCGGCCAAGAAGGATTGGTAAAAGGAGAGTGTGGACCCTCAGTCCTTCCCTTCTACCACTCACTCCCCCCCCTCCCCCTCCTCCTCCCGCCTTTCTCGGACCTCGGGGTCCACTTTATCTGTGGTGAATAGTAACTAGAAATTCTTGCTCCAAAAGGCCAGCACAGCCTCAGTCAAGGCCTGCTCTCTAGCAGAGTTTGCTCACCACCCCCACCCAGCTGCTCTCCCGGTAGTTTAGCAAGGTCTCCCCGCTTTTCTGTTATCCAAACCAAATAACCACTATTAGTTACCATAAAACAACCTTAGTCACTATCCTCTTGGCACACAATGGGTTAAAAGCCACAACTCTGCGCTGGCTCCTCCTCGGGCTGGTAGGAAAGGATCAAAGTGCTTACTGGGAAGGAAACACAAACACACTCAAAACTAGGTTTGAAAGAGGCCAAAGTTAAAGTAATTCCTTAAGGGACCGTGTCGACTGACTTTCCATACTTTGGGGGAAGGGCACAGCGGTGGGAGACAGGGAGGGGGAGAAGGGGGAGGAGGGGAAGGCCTGTGCGTGATTCCATTTTACCAAGTTTCTCCAACCGGGAAACAACCAAGGAGGGCAAGAGGGAGGACAGGGCTAGGCTGCCTGCCAGAGGGCCTTGAGTGGGAGGTTACTCACCACTAGGCCTCGGATTCTCACGTGCGAGCTCAGGGACCCAGGAGGACCTCTCCCCCACCCAAGGCCGGGCCAGGCTAACCCCGGAGAGCAGCCACAACCTTAGCGAGCTTCCAAAGGCGGTCGACCTGAGACTTAGGCTTAGCAGCGTGAGGAAACAGCAGGCCTCCTCCAGTCTGAGCTCTTAGCAACCCAGCTGCGGTGAGCAGACAGTTCTCTTCCTCTTCCTCCTCCCCCCTCCCTCTCTCTCTCTCCCCCTCCCTCCCTGCCCGAGTCTAGCGCCGGGTGATTTACTTTCTGCCTGGTTGAGATGCAGATATTCACTTGTCAGTTCAAGGGCAGGACAGAAACTGCAAGCAGAGTCTTGCGAACAGGAAATTTCTCATTTACTAGGTGCTGCCTCCCCTCCCATCCCCATACCATTAAAAAAAGAAAAGCACTAAACCCTAAACGGAGTAATACTGTACGGAGACTCGCACGTCTCCTTCATCCCCCTCTCGGCACATTCCTGGGCATGCACACCGTTTCAGCGGACGCTTTCGGGCAGTCATTTCTTCTCCCACCCCTCCCCCATTCCTTATCCAGTCGGGGATCCGGGTGGTCAGTCCCTCGCTTGCAGCTCCAAATGCCGACTACTGCGGAGGCAGCGGCATCCCCGGCCGCAGGGACGGGCCGAGCCCGGCGGGAGAGCTCGGGTGGGGCCGGAGGCTTGGCACTCAGATGGCGGAGTCTTGTTGCTTATGCACACAGCGTTCGGAGATGCTGGGGGAAGGGGCAGCCTTGGAGACAGTTACATATTCTCGTCTTTTGCAAACTAACAAGGATTGTTTTCTCGAGCCTGGTACAAGAGGAGGCCGAGAAGGCTCCAAGGTCAGGCCTTTCTAGTGTTTAGGGGAGTTAGTAGATATTGGAGGAAGAGGAAGCATGGAAACCCAAGGTTTGAGTTCCAAATATTGAGGAATATTGTGCTAGGGACTCGGACCAGATTCGACTCAGATTCACAAAGTTACTAGGGAAACTCCATTTGTACTCATTTATTTACTTGTTTACTAATTTTTTGGCTCCTACTTCTCCGCTGGGGGAAGCACAAAGGCCTCTGAGCTCGGCCTGCCGTCTCCCCTCCTACTACTTTTGATTTCTTGATTGAAGGCTGTCTTTTCCCTCACCATAAGACTAATGTGAAACATGTTGGTTTGGAATGAGTGGGCTCTTGTCCTTTCTTTTGACCGATCTCTCTCTGTGTGTGTCTCTCTCTTAGGAACCTTAGAAACCCTATAAAGGCTAGTTTTAATTACTCAAGTCAGAGGATGAACTGACTTTTTTTTTTTTTTTTTTTGCAAACATTTAGTAAATCACGTAAAGTGTAATTATTTATCCACTTAATGTGTTTTAATAGGTAGCATTTAGCTAATACTAATGTCTTTTTATGAATAATGATGGTACAAAAGAATGCCCTATGCTTTTTTCTCCCAACACTTTGTATTGTCTAAACGGTATTCCAATTAAAAAAAAATTATTTGAGATTTACACAAAGTAAAGTTTTCTAGAGATTTTCTACATGAAGTCATCCAGACAAGAGTATTATGATAAATGATTATTTTGATGTATTTTTATCTGGGTTTGCTTTTCCTCTTGGAACAAATCCAGCAGTTTATTTAAAGTCTCAATGAAACTTTTAGAAGGTAGATTGGAAATTTGGGTCCCAAGCAACCTCTGATAATAGACCTCAAGTGATAGTGGGGTTTAAAGGTAACTCTTTATAGTAAGAACAATGCTGGTGCCTTAGTTCAATATCCAGTCCAAGGAATGAGATAGAAAAGGCTGCAAACCTAAAAGCAAAGTCATTTCACATGCCTCAGTACGTGTAATAATGTAAATGAGAAATGACTGCTAAAAGGTCTTCAGTCTCATGGTTCTATTTAGGGTTACAGAAGAAGAAAATATGAAAGTGGAGCAGAAATCTTCTAGGGAGGCTGAAGTAAGGCCTCATAACAATCCGTGAATGCTACATTTAATCCATTTATAGAAACTTTTTTTTTTTTGGCTATCTGAGTGTCATTAGTACAAGCATTGTCTGGTAGACCCCAGAAATAACATACTTGGTTAAAGGAACATGTGCCACTCTGGAAAAGTAGATTAATCCTCTAGAAGCAAAAAATAGATTAAATAATAACCTGCATACACCCCAGCTGTGACCAACCTTTTTCTAATATTAATTTGTGGTGATTACTAGTGTCAAGAAATTATGATCATATTTTATGAAAATAGAGAACAGATGCAAATGTATTTTTATTCTAGAATCATATATACAGGACTGGAAGGGACCTAAGTAATCAAAAAGCTGGAGGTATCTTGGCATTTTTGAACAGATATCCTTAATATGTAGCATACCTCCAATAATCACACTGCTCTGTTCAGTACATTCCAATGGCTCCCTATTACCTCCTAAGTCATACATAAATTGCTCTCTCTCTCTCAATGAAAGTCCTTCACAACCTGACTGCTTTCTACTTTGCCAGTCTTCTTACATTTCACTTTCCTTCCTCAATTCTATAGCCAAGTGACATTGGCCTTCAGCAAGTCACACCTCCAATTCTGTGCCTTTCCATTGGTCCTTTCCCATCACTGAAGAGTCTCTCTAGAGAGAATTCCCTTTCTCTAGGGAAGGCACTAGCACTGGAGGAGGGTCTCTGGGAAAGGAATTTTGTATTAGGTGGAATTTGAAAAAATCTTGATTAAATCCAGGAAGCCAGAATGTGAAGGTGAGAAAGGAAGGCATTCCTTCTTCAACTTCATGCAATTTGTTTAAACAAAGCAGTTACTATTGTTAATAATAGCATCATAGATTTGGAGCTTAAAGGAATTTTAGAGGTCATCTGATCAAGCTGATATTTAATCTTTAAGCTTTATAGAGAGCTTTATTTACATCCTCTATTATAATCTTCACACTGCCTACCCTACCACACTAATGACATAAGTTGTAAAAAGAATTATTATTATTGCCATTTTATAGATGAGAATCCTGACCTGACTGCTTACATGACTTAGCCAAGATCACTTAGAACTAACTGTTGGACAATCATAGCACTTGGCTCTAGAGCTTCTGTAAATTCAGCACTCCTGCATCCTATAGAGTGTCCGTGGCCATCCAAAAAAGGGTACCAAATTTACTCATGGGGGGAGGGGTGTCCATAGTAACTGTAAAGTGCTACATTTTTAGTTGCCGTATTACAGAGCCATAGATCTTTAAAAAAAAAAAAAAAAATTTTTTTTAAACTCTTTTCAACAGTGGTCCTTCCTCCAAACCAAATTTTTATGGATACATCTAAAGATTCTCTTGGTTTGTTTTTACAATCTACCTTGGTTATTCATCATCGAAACAAAATTTTTAAAAAGTCTGTCCCTTCCTGTAAGAAATATTGTTAATGATATTGTATTGATATTTTTCACTCTGTAATCTGAACATAAAATCAAGGCTTCTACTAAGTGAATTGTAAAGGCTTGTTTTCACAAAATTTAGGGGTGGTAAATGCAGTGAAGATTTTACACATGTGCAGAATTATACATAGAAAATTTCTTGGCCCTACTATGTTCCAAACTGTAATTCTTTAGGATTACTTTTTTGGGGGGGAGGGGGCAATACTACATTGTAATTTTGAGATTGGCTTTTTACATTTATGGAGAATGTTTTTCTTTCTGATTTGAATTTTCACAAAAGTTACTCTGCCTTCCTCTCAACTATGGAGTAAAGGAAATATAAATTGAATAAGGAAACCACCATCCCTCTGAAACTCAATAGCTTCTGAAAGGTGGGAAAAAGAGGTTCAGTACATTTTCTAGACCACATTCCTACTAATCACCTCCAGACACTGTCAAATTTCAAACCAGTAAACTTTAGCCATTTTTTGATTTTGTGGTGACTCCATAGTGGCTTTAGTGTTCTGATGGCTCATCAAAAAAATGTCTCAATTGGTTTTGAGAGAGAATAGTCTGTTTTTTAATCCAAATGTTGTGGCCTGGTTTCATATAGGCAGTGGATTTGTTTCCTTGTCTTTCTGAGATGTCATAGTGCCTGGAGCAGCTTTCTAAGATAGCTGAAACAGAATTAAGATGATGCCTTCTTCTCTGTGAGGTAAAACTTGGAATAAGGTCTGCCACAAAGAGTTGATAATTGTCACATTCAGCCCCGTGTAGACAGTTAAGTTCCTCAGTGGATGCCTTCTGGGTTTCAAAATGCCATTATCTGAGCCCCACTGTTTGCATATGAAATTCATATGACTTGCCTACTGGCACAAACAAAGCAAAACAACCCTCTCCCCAACTGTGTCTTGAAGATCAATCCATAAAATAATAGAAGAGCAATCTTTCCTTAAAATAGCCACTGTCCTTTGCTCCAAATCTAATGGTGATTTATGTAGTACTGAATTTCTTCTCCAATTGACTTCCTTTTGTTTATGCATTTGTTTCACAAGATTCCCCAGAGTTTCTCAGTCTTGGACATAGTTATCATTGCCACATGAAAAATGTGCAGAAGATAAGTTCCTGGAGTTGATTGGTATATTACAGGTTTCCATTTTTGCAAAGAAAACAATAAAGACAAATTCTTCAATTTAAGTATTGTTCTGTGAGAGACGAAATGTTGGATTTGAATGCTACCACACTATATGATGTGAGGAAGTCACTTAATCTCAGCCTCAGTTTCTCTAGCATGAATAATACCCACAGGATCTTACAAGTAGAGCTGGAAAGGAATTTCAGTGTCAAGAAGTAACAAGCATGTTACTCTACGCTTGAAGAAGTTAAAACTCAGAGATGACATAATTTACACAGATACACAAGTTGTAAAGATTTAAACTTAGGTCCTTGAATCCCAAATCCAGCACTTAACAGCACCTATGTTACAGATTATTGAATGAATCATTGGGATAGTATATGGAAAATATTTTGGAACATGGCATTTTTTGCATTATATAAAAGCAGCAGAATAGAAATTGAGTAAAAGCCTGATATACTAAGCTAGATGACCTTTGAAATGGTCTACAGTTTGGAATATAAAACCAACTGTTATTGTTTACTAACCCACACAGACAAGCACAGAAAACAAAGTCATAGTGTTTTAGGATAAATAGTTATCAATGAACTAGAAATATAAAGGTGATTTTTACATGCTCACAATCTTTTTGTTCTATGTACAATTCAGGATGTTTTTTTTCAAAAGATGAGCCTCAGAACTCCTCAAGGACAACTTTAGCCTTTTACAAGACTTAGCCCACCAAACTGGAGAGCGCTGTGGACTAAGAGCCTAAAGAACTAAGTTCTAATCTTTACTACCATTATCTAGCCATATGATTTTCACAAGTCACCTAATCTCCATTCTTTTCAGTTTCTTTATTTGTAAAAGAATGGTTTAGACTAGATACTCTCTAGAGTCAGATCCAACTCTAAATTCCATCATTCTCTTTATGTACTATTCAGACATTTGCCAACACTACTGACCTACTTTAATATTTATACTACCTTCCTACTTCAGTAATTTAAAAATGTGGGTTTTATTTTTTTTTTCAATTAACAGACTTTTTTTTTTTCCTTCTCTCTTCCCCCAAAGAAAAGTAAAACAAGAAAATTCCCACATTGGCCATGTCCCAAAATGTGTCTTATTCTCCATTATTGTAGTCCATCACCTATCTGTTAAGAGTTAGATAACACAGATCATCATCACTGTCACCATTATCATCACTCCTCTGGAATCTTAGCTGTCATTTAGTTAGAGTTAAGTCTTTCTTTTTATTTATTTATTTTAAAAATTAATTTTATAATTATATCATTTTTTACAACATTATCCTTTGTACTCCCTTCTGTTCCGAATTTTCTCCTACTTCCCTCCACCCCTTCCCCTAGATGGCAGGCATTCCCATACATATTAAATATGTTATATATCCTAGGTACAATATATATGTGCAGAACCGAATTTTGTTGTTGTTGTTGTTGTTGTTGCAAAGGAAGAATTGGATTCGAAAGGTAAAAATAATCTGGGGAGAAAAACAAAAAATGCAAACAGTTTACACTCATTTCCCAGTGTTCCTTTTCTGGGTGTAGCCGATTCCGTCCATCATTGATCAATTGGAATTGAATTAGATCTTCTCTGTGTTGAAGATATCCACTTCCATCAGAATACATCCTCATACAGTATCATTGTTTAGTGTATAATGATCTCCTAGTTCTGCTCGTTTCACTCAGCATCAGTTGATGTAAGTAAAGTCTTTCAAAGGTCATAATGTTATTGTAACCTTTTCTTGGTTCTGCTCACTTCATTGTGCAGCAGTTCATATAGTGTTCCTAGGTTTTTCTGCAGTTTCTCCCTTCAGCATCTTTTCTTATGGCATCATAGTACTTTTATATCTATATAACATGATTTGTTCAGCTATTCTGTAATTAATGACCACTCCCTTTCAGTACTTTGCCATCCCGAAAAGAACTCTAAGTATTTTTGTTATGTATAATTTCATCATACAGATCATTTCTTGGATCTCTTTGGAGCATAGGTCTAAATAAGACAGAAAAATTTGTGACTTCATCAGTGTGAGCCCTCTGTCCACTGACATAGGTTGCAGCTCTCTTGGCCTTCATCTTCCTGAATTAGTGGAATTTTTTTCTTCCCCCAAAATCAAATAATCCACAAACTTTTGATGATGAGCCTGACTTTAGACAAAAGACACAAGTCTGTATTGGAGAGAAACCTTTCCGACTTGATAGGACCTGGAAGAACTTTTGTCCCCGCTAACATTGCCTTTAAAAAAAAACCCCATCATCAGAGGCATCAGAGTAGGCTATTACTAAGAGACTAATGGGCTACTTTGATGTCTCTTGCAATATTCTACTGTCTAGAATTTGGGGTTAAAATATGTTTTCTGGAGACCACAGTTAAATTAAAGAGGCACTAAATAAGAGATAATATATTCATATAACCTTTGATGAATTTCTTTAGCCAAGTACCAAATGTTTGGCAGGGATTAGGTTATCAGATTAAGGAGGCAGAGAGAGCTGGACTCTGTGAGTAAGACACACAGTCTCAAAGCTAAAAGGGATTTCAGAAACCAAATCCAAACATTACCAGATCTAGAATCCATTCTATGATATCCTCAGCAAGTGAGCATTTAGGCTCTATGTAAAGACCTCTAGTTAAAAGAAACCCACTATCTCCAGAGGACTCTTACTCTACTTTTGGATGGATAGCTCTGAAAGTTACAAAGTTTTTCCTTCCTAAAAATCAAGTCTAAACTTGCTCTTGCGCAATCACTACTCATTTCTGCTAGCCCTGACCTCAAGGGTCAGGAGAAAATTGTCAAGCGTGGGGTGCCTTGGATGAGGCCAGATGTGAATAGAATAAATACACTTCTGGATAGGGAAGGGCAATAGAAGAGCACTGAGGGAAAAAAAAAATTAAAATAACACCTTGGGAATTTTGCCTAGGGCCAGACAATAATAAGCCAGTAATCGATAAACAAATATTTCATCACTCTTGACAAGTAGAACAATGGTCAAGTTTTCATCTAAGTCCCCAAACCAGAATTGCTCTTTTTAAATCACAGAAGCATTTTCTTTTCACCAGATGGTAAAAAGGGCTTGTCTTTGTTAATCACCAAAACTGTTTCAGATCTCAGAGGGTGGGATTATGTATTATTTGTTACTGCCTGCCAGTTAGTCAGGATTGAGATTTGCTAGTACTTCATTTCTATTCTGACCATCTTCCTAACAATCCTCCATACTCTTCAACCCTGGCCATAGATTCATTTTATTATAAGAGGCAAAATGGCCTAATGGGAGAGTACTGAACCTGGCATCTGGAAACCTGAGTTTTAGTTCTGCTTCAGCACCTACTAGCTACATGGTTTTACCCTGCAAAGTAAAGAGCAAATCTCTCAGAGCATCAGTTTTCCCCGTGGGTGAAATGGGGATAATAATACCTCCTACTCTCTACCTCACAGGCTTGTGGTAAGGAAAACACTTTACAAATAGCTAGATAAATGTGAATAGTTATTATCTTTATTGGCCTCAGTTTTTAGAGGGATTGATGATAACCTTACAACCTCTCTCTGTGTCTTCTCAAATCTCCATCGAGAGGCAAAGAGAGAAGACCAAAGTAAAAATATACATAAGGAACTCTTTAAAAAAAAAAAAAAAAGCCAATAAACAGCTGCCTCTTGTTATCCTCACCACTCCAGTAACAGAATATTGAACAGAGAAGACTTAGTGGTCCTGAGGAAGGCTTGAGTTTCCATTACCAATGTACAGAGGGGAAGGCCAATCAATCTAATCAACAAATATTTATTGAACTATCACGTGAAGGTTTCTTCTCCTTCTTCCTCACTTCATCCCCAAATCTTCTTTCTAAGCTAATCTATTCTCCTTTTCTCCACTGTTATGAATGATATTCAGCCGTTGGAGAGAAGCCTAGGAGATATTTGACAGCACTTCAAATGTGTATTTGGTTATTTTCCCAAAGGCAGAGGAAAAGCAGTTCCTGAGCCTCAAGAGTCTGGTGAAAAAAGCTGCGGATTTGGAGTCAGGGAATCTGGGCTTGAGTGCTAGATTTTCAACCTTATGCAACCTTTCTGACCCTCAATTCTCCCTATCTGTAAAATGGAAGCAAATATTCTTAGACTACTTAGCCCACAAAGGTATTGTGGGAAAAGCACTTTGCAAACCTTACTGTGTTTTAGAAGTGCGTTCCTATTCTTAATTTTTAAAAGGGCTAAAGGGGATTGAAAAGATGGAGAAAAGGGGTAAAACTGGTCTAGGGACTATGGGGATAAATTGACTGCAAATGACAACCCATATATTTTTAAAAGAGAGTTAGGAAATGATTGCAACTTTGCAACATGCCTCAATTTCTCAGTGTTGGTTCTGGGCAGAAGTCTCATCAGCAGGTCTTCGGTCTTCCCTAGGGCATTGAGATAATTTCAAAAAAGGAAGAAAGTGCTCATTCTGTCAGTTAGTGCTTAAAAAAACAACAGCAACAACCACCACCACCACAAACAAATAAACTTGAGGCTCCTATACAAAGAGTCAGTACCCACACATACTTGATACAAGGCACATTAGATGGGACTGTTATTTTCCTGTCTGCATTGCCCCTCCCCTTTAGCCTCAAGCTTCCTAGTACCCCATAATGACTTTATTTCTCTTTCCAAATTACTCTTGATAATCCTTTTAACCTTATTTCACTCGTATAAAAATCCATAGTGGAGTCAGAGAAGGAAAACTGCACCTTAGCCACCTATCCTAAAGATAATATACTAGCTGATAATCTTCACCACGTCTGTCTTTAGAAAATGAAGTGGGGAATTCTGGAGATTTTATAAGCCTACATTGATAAGTCTGAGTAAAGAGAAATGGTTGTCTTATGGACTGCTATAGCTCTTCCTAGTTTTCAAGGCCTTCAAGAATTTGACTTAACCATTTACCAATCATCCCTCCCTAAACATGGCTCTTTACCTTGCAGAGTAATCTATTTTCCAACTTACTAATGGACATCTGCTGTATATCCCACCAAACCAACCTTAAACTCAAACAGTTCTCAGAAAAGAAATGTTTGATCTTCTATTTCTCCTTTCCTTTTCTTTCATCAATTTGTTATACCAGAATTTAGTCTGGGGAAACTCTGAAGTCATCTTTGACAACTTCAACTTCCTTACGCTCCTCTCTCCAAATTCAATCCATTCCCAAATCCAGTTTATTTCTTATCTGTCTTTTCTTCTCTAATCTTCTATATTACCATTACTTAGATTCCTGGTCCCTTTTCTCTTTTTTCTAATCTATTCTTTACCAGGCTACCAAAATATTTTTATTAATGCAAAATGTGATGGTCTTGCTAGTTCAACAAAGTTGTAGCTAGTGCAGTTTGAATTAGGTTTGCTATAGGATGTGGAGGGGGGAGAATGAGAAAGGGTGAAGAAAGCATAAGCTCCTTCTTCATGGTGACCTATCTCTGCACCTTGTATTACCAACCTGAGCGGGGTTGTTTATGCAGTGCATTTGTCTCTGTTGGCATCAGAAGGATCTCATCCTTCCAGTTTCATTTCTTGAGCAAAAATTCTATTAGGCCCAAGAGGGCCTTGCCCTGCCCCCAGATTCCATGTGGGATCAGTGCTAAACTTCCTGGGGAGAATGGACCACTCTCTCTCAGAACCACGACTTCAGTCTTAGTACATTTGAGCAGGTCATTCCTAATACCTAGAAATAAATACACTTCTTTTTCTCCTTTTCATTGACAAATTCTCTTTCTTCAAGGGTTAGTTTATCTTTCACTTCTGCTGTGATAGCTTCTGGCCCTTCCCTCTCCTCAGATGTTCCTAGAGCACACTGTCAAGATCTCTGCATTTCTCCTCTGACACTACTTTCTGTTAAACTTGTCCATGTACACTGCCCATCTTTCTTCTTATGATATAACCTCCTTTAGGGAAGAGATTTGTGTCATTCCTTATCTGTCATCATTACCTAGCACAGTGCTCTGAACATTTTGGGAGGGAGATCTGGATGTTCAGATCTGTGATTTCCATTAGTTTGAGGAACTGTTGGTATATAGAGAAACTCCTGGTACAGATTTGCAAACTTGACCGTAATTATAATGATAGAGCATGAGCTCTTCACCTTTTTTGTATCATGGACCCCTTTTGGCAGTTAGGGAAAGCTGTCAGACCCCTACTCAAAATAATGTTTTTAAATGTATAAAATAAAATGCCTATTGCTGAGGTCACCAATTATATGAAACAAATTATCAGAATGAAAAAAAAAAATTTACACACTGAATATCCAGAGACCCCGGATGATATAATCTCTTAGAATTTTGTGGAGGAGCTAGTTACATGACTTGCCCAAGGGTCACATGACCAGTTTGTGCCAGACTTAGGACTTAAACCCACAAAGTCCAAGGCTAGTCTCTTGCCTTGGACATAGTTGACACTATCAATTAGCATTTATCAAATACCCCACTATAAGCCAAATACTTAGGACTCAAAGAACAATTTTAGCCTGTGAGGGGCTCACTTTCTTATAAATATTTGTTGAATAGAATACTTCTTTTTGTATTCCTCACAAAGTAATGCAATGCTGAATACATAGTAGGCATTTAATAAATACTTGTTGATTTAAAACACTGCCTGAAAACTTCATCTATTCAAATCTTATCTATTCTCCAGGATTCAGAATCTTCTCCATCCCTCTGATTATGGTATTTATTGCATTCCACATTTGCCAACTAGTAATGGACTGCTTTGTGATATCTCATTGTTCAGGGGAGTTATTTAACTTCTCATTTATTTTTCATCTTCTTAGCTAGACCATAAGTTCATTGATTCATTGAGGGGAAGGCTCGTGCATCATTCTATCACCTACAAAGCACCTCACAGAGTTCCTCATGTACTTGGGAAACTTTCTTGAGAATAAATGTGTAGTTAGCTCTGGATTGTGGTCCAAGCCATGTTTTGGTACCATCTCTTTGTGACATTCAGGTCCCATACCCCCAGCATTTAGTTCACAACTACTAGTATCTAGATCTCCACCCCTAGAGTAGGGAGATTTAAAACTATTTTCAGTCAAGCAATTTATGCTTCAGAATAAGCATGTTCAAAGCTTTCAAATTCGCAGCTTCACACTTAACCACCCACAAATCCTGGATTTGTGATCCAATCTTAGTTTGGGGAACACCATCCTGATTACTGAAAACCACTCTGCTCTGTATTAGTTAAGAATATAATGATTATCATATTTGATCTGTGCTCTCTAATCTTACTCAACCCCTCAGTACTAAGCTGCGGCCATTCTGGGGAACACAGCAGATTGATGGGTTAGAGAGTATCCCAGCAGGATAACAAGAATGTGGATCATTCCACAGGAGGTTCGGTTGAAGGATGTAGGGGTGAGGAGAAGATCAGTCTGGAAAAGAGAAGATTTGGATGGAACTAGGTAACTGCCCTTCTACCACTCAAAGTGTGATTATGTGAGAGATCTGATGATCCTATGGAATAGAAGTAGGACAAGGGTAGAAATTCTCTTTAGAACAATGAAATCTATCCTGAAAATGATGTGAACTCCAAATTGAAAAGCCTGATTGTGAGGTAATGAGTTTCTCTCTTGCCTTCCCTCACTCTCCCATTGGAGGTCAAGTTAAGGGTGGATTGCAGGAGACCTTGTCTTATTCAAGTCCAGAGAAGCTGGCAAGCCTCCAGTGTACCTTCCAACATGCCATTATGTGATTTTGTAAACACTTGCTAACTTTCTCTTTAAAGACTTAAGAAAAAAAACTGTCTTCTGGGGACTCAGCAATAGACAGGGAACATGGTGTAAATTGAAAATACTCATACCTCATTGTTACGCCTCCCTGAGGTCAGTGGGCAAATTCTGCATAAATCTATAAAATGGAAAACAGCATGTTTGACCTGCTTCCCTGCTGTCTGGGGAAAGGCCATTGAGAGTGATTTCAGTGTTCCTTCTGCAAAATAAAAGAATCCTGCAAATGCTTAGAAGGGAGAGTGCTGACTCAGAGAGCCAAGAGATGAGTTTACATCAGTAAAACCCACTGGAATTCTTTGGGCTATAAAGATATACATATACACTATATGTTCGTCCTTTTATTTATATATACACACAAACAAGAGTTTTCAGAGATGGAACTGCAGCCAGATTTCCCATAAGTATTAAAACTGAGGGAACTGGTGTTGGCTTTGGTAACCTTTTGCTGTCTCCCTTCCATCAAAGACACCTCCTTCAAGCTGTGCCTGCATATACTTCAGAGACTGGAAACAATATGGTAGTTGACCTCTTCCAGCATCTCTGGTTAGATGCCATTTATTCCTATTCACACCCACTCTTCTGTCCCAAGTTGGGTATTCGCAGCTGTGTCTTCCACTTGTCTAAGTAACTAACTACATGAGCAAAGTCAAAGATTTACTCCTGGGCTGTGAACATGGCCCTTCGATTTCCTGAGGATGGTCCCGGTGGCCTTTATCAGGGGTACCAAGTCTTCATGGTCTCCTTCACAGTCTGCCACCTTGCCAGGGGCCTGGCTAGCTTTCTGGAGGCCTTGGTCTCAGTGGAGAAATGGAGGACAGGCCAGCCTCCACAAAGGGGGGAGATGGAATGAATGTCTCTGGCTTATACACTAATTACATCATTGTAGGTGTAAATCTTGTACAACTATATTAAGTACTAAGTATATGTACTGAACTATTAATCACCATGCTAAACCAGATAACCATTGTCTTATCAATTCCACTGAGTTAGCACCTTGTTGTAAGAATCCCTGCCTAAGTATACAGAGTTCTGGCCCATGACAGCCGGATAGGGAAAGGAGCTTCTGGAGCTGGGAGTGCTAAGAGAAGGGGAATAAAATCTCAATTAGCCTTGGGGGTGAAACTAAGATCAAGCAAATAGCCCAAGGTAGGGAAGGAAAGGGATAGAGAGAGATGTCTTCAACTTTCCCAGATAGTATTCAAAAGGGGAAGCAACCATCGAGAACCAGAGAGGGCAGGGAGCTGTCACTGAGCTGCTTTCTATTCTAGAATTCAAAAAAAACAGAAGACCACTCAATGTCATCAGTATAACATGGGGGTCCTGGTGTGAAATTCTCGGGGACTGACAGCAGCCCTTGTTGCTTCCAGAGTTGTGTCTGGCTCAGGGAGGATATATTAGGGCCCACAGCTCCTTTTCCTACTTTTCATGCCCTGCCAACGTAAGATATTCTCTAGTCTGGGGTTAATAGAAGCAGTGTAGGAACAAATGAAAAAGGAAATAGTTTGATCAGTGATTTTTCACACTGCATGGAGGCCACTATAACATTGTGAAACTGTTAAGAAGCCAGGGTTCTGGATTCTTTCCAAGAGAAAGGGACAGACAGACACAGGGAAGGGAAAAAGACAAACAAGGACTAGATCAGCGTGGATAGCTGAAGTACCCTCAAAGTTATAGACTGGGTAGGGTTAAGGCACTAGAACTGGGCGCAGAGAAGTGAGCAGGACTTCTTTACACACCATTGGTCAGTACTCCATTGTTCCTATTATAGAAATGCAGCTGGATGGGAAGTAAATATGAAACAGAGCAGAAATTCCTCCCGTGTTCTGCAGTCCCGGTTGGAAGATTCTGAGAAAAGAGCGAATTGGAGGAAATAAAGACACTCAGTCCTGAACTAGGACACTTTGGAAGAGCCTCAGTCTTGTCACACAGGGACTTTCCCCTCTCTGAACTTGGCTCTCATTCAGTGCAACTCAGCGCGCATTTATGGAGCAACTCAAAGGCTTGCTTGGCTCACTACAGGCCTGTGATACGGGCAGTGCGGGCACGAAGTCTTTCTGAGACCGAGGCTTAGAAGTGAAACGGAAGCTGGGCCACGTTTAAGTGACTCGTTCATAGGAACTTACACGGCAAGTGTCAGAAATGGGGCTCAGACTCGGGCCTTCATCCTCAGAGTCTAGAAAAAGCAGAGTTCATTGTAGCCTGAACAGTTTCAAACAGCTGCACTTTCTAGCCAAGTTTCTCTGGGTCCCATCATGAGCTTCAAAAAGCTTATTTGAATTTAACAACTTTAGTAGCATTTAGTTGGCTTGACTACTTACTTTTCAAACACCCAACTTCCTAGATTTAGAACTGGAAGGAACCTTAATGCCTGTAATCTGTTCCTGGGGAGGATGAGGATGGTCGATCACCGAATTCAGAAGTTCTGAATTATAGCAGGCTAGAGAAGATCTCACACACTAAGTCTGGAACCAGTATGGTGAAGCTCTGGGAGAAGGGAATCATTATTACCATGTAAGCAGGGTCAAAATGGAGCAGTCAGAACTCCCACAGTGATCTGAGATGGGACTGAGTCTGATGTAAGACAGGGAGACCCAGTCTCTAAGAAATAGCCGCTTCTCCAGGGTCACTTGGATAGCAAGTGGAAGAGGCAGAATTTGAATCCAACCCCTGTACTTTTCCTGCTGTACATTTTTCCAATGCCATGGGCTTCCCTCCTTGTCTCTTTGCATTACAACTGGTACCCTTGGAAACAGCCGCCTTTAATTTCTCTAGTTAACTCTTCTCTGAAAGTCTTTGCCCCCTCTGCACTGAGCCTCAAAAAAAAGAACTTCCTCGAGTGGCCTGAATAGCAAACCTATCTAATTTGTTGATATTTGTCAAGTTAATAATAATAATAATTGTACATTTTAGACCCTTTCCCACTGCCTAAGCAAAGCTTCTTACTTATAGTAAGTGCTTAATCAAGTCTTTGTTGAATTGAACTATCCCCATTTTACAGACAGGAAAACAATCTCAAAGAGTGATAATGAATTGCAAAGAGTCACACAGCTAATAAGTGATAAAACTTAGTTTGGAGCCCAAGCCTAGCATCCTCAAGTCCTATGCTCATCACTATTTAGCCTCTTTCCCCAGCCTTGTATGGAGCTGGGATGGTATATTAAAAGTTAAGAAATCTTAGATTTAAGTTTAATGGTAAGCCACTTACTCATACTTAGGTTTCCTCATTTATAAAATAAATAACTTGAACATATGATTTCTAGAAAAAATCATTTCAAAGCTAAAATCCTAAAATTATATAGTCCTCCATACCAGATGGATGACCCCTTAGCAAGTCCCTCACTGTCTCTGGAGTTCATTTTCCTTATTTGTAAAATGAAAATAAAAACATTTGCACTACCAACTACCTAATGCTGTGAGCTTTGAAAACCTTAAAGGCTATAGATACAAGAGCTATAATTATAAAACTGCTTTGAAATGTACGTGTAGGGGCAAAGGGGGAGAAGACTCAGAATAGGGTTTTTTCTTACACAGAAAATGCCTCTGGATGTAGGTGCAACTAAAGCCAATGACTTTCCAGCTCAGACATGATGTTAGGATGAAATAAAGTACATCTAAGTCATTGAACATGTAACAAAGGAGACGGTTCACTTTGCTCTGTTGCAAGGAAATACAACAAGGAGATAGCAGCTCTCAATATCTCTGGACTAGTCTCCATCTGGAAATTCATCTGGTCAGGCAGTCATCCTGGTATAGCAGCTCAAGTAGTCTCAGGGACCCACCAGGTGAGAAGCTAAGACTCCGTGAGGTTGGGAGAAGCTGAAACAACTTACTAGGGACCACTCAGATGGGAAGGACAGCTGTCTCAGGGTTAGCAGGAAACCTGCTCTTATCACATTGGATCTTCAAAAAAACCGATAGAACTTTTTGGAGCTGGGAAAGTCCTTGGACATTCTCTAACCCACCCTATCACTTTTCATATAGGGAAACTGAGGATGAAAATGGCCTGAGGCCATACTGGAATTGATTCTGTGAATGGAGTCAGGAGCTGAGTGTAAGTGTATTGTCAGACACTTATCTGTGTGACCCTAGCCAAGTCATTGTTATTTCCATCCCAATCCAATGTCCTTTCCACTGTTTCTTACTGCTCATTTGGAACTATGCCCAGAAAGTACTGTATATACTTTGACTCAACTATACAACTGCTAGACCTAAATTCCCACAAAATTAAAGAAATAGGATTTTCATGTACAAAAATATTTGTAGTAGCACTTTTCCTGGAAAACAAATGTTGGAATTAAGAGGCTGTCCTCCAATGGAGCAACGACTAAACAATTACCAATATGTCAGTGGAAATTAATAATATTGTGCCATAATAAATGACGAAATGGACAATCACAGGGAAAAACTGGAAAGAGACTTTCATGAACCACATTAGCTCAAAGTAAGCATAACTAGGCAACAATTTATACAGTAACATTATAGGGAAAATTTTTTGAAAAACTTTACAATTTTTGTATAAATGTTTATGCATATTGGATTTAACATATATTTTAACATGTTTAGCATTTATTGGATTGCTTGCCATCTAGGGGAGAGAGTGAGGGGAAGGAGAAAATCTAAAACACAAAGCTATATAAGGGTCAATGTCAAATTATCCATACATATGTTTTGAAAATAAAAAGCTTTATTAAAAAATAATAAAATAAAATAATTCATTTATTAAAAAAATAAAGAAAAAAGAAAAACTTTACAATTCTGATCAAAACAATGATAAATCACAGATATAAGAAATTAAGATCCATTCATCTCCTGACAGAGAAGTGATGAATTTAAAAGGCAGATAAAAAATGTATACAAAAATATTTATGACATGGTAAATGTAAGAATTTGTTTTGTTGAACTGTGCAACTATGACCTTCTTTATCCATCCTTAGGGATCTTCATAATCTGTCTTCTCCTGCCTGGAAATCTGTCCTCCTTCCTATCTGTTTCCTGGTTTCAAACTTTGGCTTCCTTCAAGTTCCAACTAAAATCCCATATACATAAAGCTTCTCCTGATTACAACTTATCCTGTATACTTTTTGTTTGCATATTGTTTCTTCTAGTAGACTATGAGTTCCTTGAGGGCAGGAACTGGTTTTTGCCTTTTATTCCCCCCCCCTATCTTTAGTGCTTAGCTCAGTGCCTGGTAAATAGTAGGTCCTAATACTGACTATATTGAGGATTTTGCTTGTTTTTAAATTTTGCTCAATGAAGGGATAGAAGTGGCAGGTGAATGTTTTAAATGAATGGTCATTAAAACAAAAACTCTTTTTCAAAGTTAAAAAAAGATGTTGCTCCAACAATCCTACCTCAAGCTTTGGACCAAATATTCCTTCCCCCCCCCCCCTGGCGGGATGGGGCGGTTACAGTGGAATAAATACTTCTCTGTCAGGAAGTAGGCAGACTTTCATTTATTTATATCTGTGGTTTATCATTGTGTTGATCAAAATTGTAAAGTTTGATTTATTGTTGTATTGATCAGAATCGTAAAGTTTTTCAAAAAATTTTCCCCTGTAATGTTACTGTATAAATTGTTCCCTAGTTCTGCTCACTATGATCTACAGCAGTTCATGAAGATTTCTTTCCAAGTTTAGAATAAGAGAACTTGGTTCAAATCTGCTTCTGATGCTTACTATCTGTAACCCTGGAGTCATTTAGCTTCCTCAGGACTCATTTTTCATTTGTAAAATGAGGAAGTTGGCCTACTTGAGGTCCTTCCCATTTTTCTCATAAATGGAGCATGACTTCAATAAAATTTAGACTGCAATTCACTATTTCCATGATACTTTTCAAAACGGGTTTCTTAGTCTCTCTTTCTTTTCCTTTTTTTTTTTTTTGAGGCAGATGGGATCAAGTGACTTGTCCCAGAGTTATAAGCGAGGGTCTATTGACCAATTTGAACCCACTCCTCCTGATGCCAGAGCCAGTGCTCTATCCACTGTGCCGCCTGGAATCTCACTAGGGAGCCATGGTTAGGCAAGCAGCAGACCAGATCTGAGTGGTGACTTATGGAAGTCTCCATACCCTTACTATGAAATCCACTAAATCTTCCATTTTATTCAATGCATAGGCTTAACTGTGGGGAGATTTCTAATTGGACCAATTCTTAAATAATGCAGTGTAGAGCCTTACAGAGCTATTCTGAATCTGGGTAGTCATCTACTCCAGTCAGGTTTACCTGGATTTCAAAAAGTTATAACCAGGGTCAATTACACTTAAAGAGACTTTGGGATCTCTGATTACTCCTTATATACAACCATCTGGATGTCCAAAATGGGAGCAGAGGTTTCTTTTATTGCTCATGCTGTCTAAAATAGGGAAAGACTTATCAGCGTTCTCCTCTCTTGTACCAGGAAAAACAAATGATCATTAAAATCCAGCAAAAATTTTCTTCCCAAATTAGCGCTTATTACATTACTACAGCATTTTCTTACTACAATAAGTCCAACTTCTTAGTCTGATCATTAATAGAATTTTTAAGTGGTTAGGGAAGAATAAATTTTTTTTTGAAATATATATATATATATATATATATATATATATATACATATATATAATAGGAAATAATATAGAAGATAGACCAATCATATTTACTCAATGCTAGTTTTTGTTTATTATCTACAACTGTCATGAAGGTATTCTGCCACATGCCCACCTGTAGCTATAAAAATAATTGCCATTTGTTTAATGTAAGTTTGGAAATCAGAGGACTTGGGTTACAAGATTACCTCTAGCATTTACTGTCTGGAACAAATCTTGGGCAAATCATTTAACATGTCTGAGTCTTTGACCCCTAAATGAGGGAACTGGACTAAGAAGACTGCTAAGTTCTCTTTAAATTCTCTGGTACTACTCTACAATCAGTAAATATTATTGAGCATATAGTTGAGCAACTAACCTACCTGTTATAATTGGAAAGAACACTAGACGGGGGACTTTACATACTGGCCATTGTATCCCCATACAGTGCCTGGTACATGGTAGGTGCTTGATTGATTGATAAGACCCTTTCATCTTTCCTACGTGGAGTTTTCTCATTTATAAAACAGGTACCTTAAAAATCTCTTTTCCTAAATCATCTAGTATTGTGAATATCAAATGAGATCATATTTTTGAAAAGTTCTCACACAACGCATTAACTATATATTATCTGTAATGAATATTTGTTGATGATTTAAAAGTGCTTTCCAACCTTGACCTTAACTTAGTACCTACTAGTATACTAGATATTCTAGTATGCTAGATTCCTGACCTGGTGAAAAAAATTCTACAACAACTATTTCTGATAAAGGGTTCATTCCTCAACTTCACAGGGAACTGTGACAACTTATAAAAATGAGAGCCATTTCCCAGTTGATAAATGGTCAGAGGATATGAACAGGAAATTTTTAGAAGAAAAATCAAAGCTATTAATAAATAGTAACATGAAAAAATGCTCTAAACCACTACTGATTGGCTGAAGTAATGAAAATTAAAACAATTCTGAGTTGTCACTTCACACCTATCAGACTGGGTAACATAGCAGAAAAGAAAATGATAAATGCTAGAAAAGATGCAGCAAAATTGGGGCTACTCATACACAGTTAGTAGAGTTGTAAGCTAGTTCAAACCGTTCTGGAAAATGATTTGGATCTGTGCTCACAGTCATAAAATTACAAAGAAATTGTTTTTAAATGGAAAAAAAAAACCCTATTTCTAAAAAAATATTTATAGCAGCTCTTTCTGTGGTAGCAAAGAATTGGAGATAGAGGGAATACCTATCAATTGTGGGATAGCTGAATAAATTGTGGTATATGGTTGTGATGATACAAGTGTCTTATAAAAATGACAAACTGAATTTTTTGGGAGTGAGATTTTTTTGGGGGGTTTATATTTCTTTTACAACATGATTAATATGGAAATATGTTTTGCATGACTACACATGTATAACCTCTATAGAATTGCTTGTCATCTCAATGAAGAGGGTAGGGAGAGAGAAAGAGAATTTGGAACTCAAAATTTTTAAAATGAATGTTAAAAACTGTTTTGTTTTTACATGTAATAAAAAATAACAAGCAGGATGATTTCAGAAAAACCTGGGGAGACTTATTTATATAAGTTCATGCAAAGTGAAGTGAGTAGAACCAAGACAACACTGTGTATGGTAACAGCAGTAATGTAAGAATGTTCAATTGTGGAAAGTTTAGCTATTCTGATCAAAAGAACAAGACAATTCCAAAGGGCCTGTGATGAAAATACTATCTATATTCAAAGAAAGAACTGATGAACTCTGAATGTAGATTAAAGTTTGTTATAAAAAAAAAACAAAAAAAAAAACCCTCTGTTTTTGTTGTTTTGGGTTTTTTTTGTTTGTTTGTTTTCTTTTGTACCTGAATAATATGGAAATGTTTGGCATGACCTCACATGTATAATCAAAATCAGAGTGCTTGCTCTCTCAAGGAGGGGGAAATGAAGGAGGAAAGGAGATAATTTGGAACACAACCCCTCCAATACTCTATCATTTGTAACCTTTCTCAACTAATGACTAATGTGATGTGAGATGAAACCAGGCCAGAATAACGTGTACACTGTCAGATAATAGTCACTATATCAATACTTGTCTAATGAATTGTTTGACTTATTCACAAGGAAAGTTGGGTGAAGCTGGACTGAAAAGATCATAACGTAAAGGCAAAAGGCATTAAAAAAGCTTTAAAAACATTTATGTTGTTGGAGTGGATGAGGGAACAAAGTTCCTGTTCTTTAGGAGCTGGGGGCAGAAGGGGAGAAGATCTGGATAAGCGGACGCAAGAATAGCCATAAAGAAAGATTTATGGGAGAAAATTCTTATGGCTGGTAGAATAATGTTTTATTAGAATAAAATGTTTTAAACACTAGTGTTCTTTAGTTGATGATGTTATATGACAGTGAAATCACAGAACACCAAAATCCTCAAAAAATCAAAATTACCTAAAGGGCAATAGTGGAGAAATGCAAGGTAGACAGACCTTAAGTTCCTGCCTCTTATTAACAATGGCTTTTATACAAAAAGTAATACAAATACGGTTCCCAAATGGGAATTCCTCCAAGAAGGTGGGACTACTGATGTGACAGCTCAAAATTTGCAGTAATATATGCAAGAAATTAAGACCTAAACCTCCAGTGGATTGAGTAAGAATTTAGTAGAATCTTTATGGATGACTATGGAAAAAAATCTGCCAGAAGTATGGTTGAATTGACCTATGCTGCATTTGTTACCTCCATTCCCTCATCTTTCAAGTTGCTTCTCAGCCCTTCAATCTGTATTTCAGTCCTACTATTTGACTAAAACTTTCTTCCAAGATTACCAATGACCTCTTTTTTTTTTTTTTTAATATTTTGCTATCTTTTGTTTTATATCACCAAGATTTCCCTCTGTATCCCTCTTCTGTCTGCCTCATCCCAGACTACCACCATAATAAAGAATATTTTAAAAAGAATTATTTTTTGAACAAAGCTGAACAACATATCAAAAAATTCTGACATCATATATAATATTTTGCACCTGTGGAGCTCCCAGTGCTTCAATGCAATTGGGAAGGGGACTAATTTCATATTTCTTCTTTGGAGCCAAACTTGTTCTTTATAAGTGGTTTTGGTTCTTTGGAGTTTTTTGGTGCTTCTTTCTTACTTTATTGTAGTTATTGTATATATTATTTTCCTGGCTTTGCTTACTTAATTATATAATAGTTCATATGAATGAATCTTTCCAGACTTTATATCATTTCTTATAATCCAGGAATATCCCATTATATTCATGTAAAGATAATTTGTTGAGATTTCTAAACTGTTAAAGCCAGTGGCCTTTTCTTGGTACTCTTCCTTTTTGACCCCTCTGCATCATAATGTCATTGAGCACCCCCTCTTCAAGAAATCTCTCCTCCTTTGGTTTCTGTTACACCATAGTTCTCCAACCTATAAAACAGATTATTCTCAATTCCCTTTTCTTGATCATTATTTTCCTATTCATCAAATGTTCAGGTGGGACAAAATTCTGCCCTAGGCAGAGCTTATGTCTCTTCATTCTTTCCACTGGTAATTTCACTAGTTCCCAGGGGTTCAATTATGATCTTTATGCAGATGACAAATATGTATATCTCTGTATGGGTGTGTGTATCCGGCTCTGATTTTTCTCCTGAATGAGTCTTTGTATGGCCAATTGTCTCTTGGACATTTCCTTGGATGTTCCATGGCATCTCAAACTCCTTATGTTAAAAAAAAAAAAATTCTATTCACTAGATTCTAGTGAACTCACCCTTTCTCTAGACTTCCTCATTGCTCTTTAGGGGTACCACTGTCCTCTCAGTCATCCTTGATACTTTGTTCTCATTCAACTACTATATTTGATCAAGTCTTGTGTCTGGCTAATCCATCTCTACTTTTTTTGCATTTGTTTCCTTCCTTCCAGTAGCATGCTCCTTCCCCATTTTGGGGGTCTTAACATCTCTTATGAAGACTACTGTAACAGTCTCCTAATTAGTCTCCTTACCTCCAATCACTTCTCTGCATAATTACAAAGAGACAAATTCATAAAACACAGATTTGACTACAATGCCCTTTCCTACTTTCCTATAGGATAAAATCAAAACCCTTCTTGGACCTCCACAATTTAAATTTAAAATTTAAAGCCCTCTACAATCAGATTCCTACCTAGCTTTCCAATATGTTTCACATTACTTCCTGTCTTATATTGTTATTGTATTATTTCCCAGTCAAGCTGGACTGTTTTGTTGTTCTCCACATAGGACATTCTACCTCAGTAACCATATCTTAAATGCAAGGAATTACCCCATGTTTAACAAATGCTTCCTTTTCACCTCCCCTTCTCAGAATCCCCAACTTCTTTGAAACCCAACACAGCTGCTATCTACTACACCCTTCCTAATGCTTCCATTACTCGTACTCTTTTCTTGTAGAACACGGAATTCTTAAACCTTTTTGTATATCGTGAATCCTTTGGCAATCTTGACAATGTTTTTAAACACATAATAAAATATACATGCTTTAAAAAGAAAGCAATTATTTTGAAAAAAAACAGAGTCTCTATTATACTACTTGTGTGTATGTATTCTCCACCCATTAGAATATAAACTTGAGAGCACATGTTTTTTCTTCTTTGTGTTAGCAGAGTAACCTTCCATATTGTAGGTTCTTAATATTCATTAACTTGAGCTGAACTGAGGAAGTATAGACATTGATGAGGAAAATGGAACCACTGAAATACTTAATTGTCATTAAATGAAACTTCCCCTTGACCACAGTGAAATTTGTTTGCCATTATCACAACATAAATTGTAAGAAACTTTGATTTAAGTCTGATTTTTAATTTCTCAATTTTGTACTTTCTGCATCATTAAAATCAAAGCAAATCTCAGATTCCATTCAAAAATCAAAACAAACTATCTTTCAGATGATATATGATGGCTTTTGAGAGTTCTCATTTGGCCCATTAACAACTGTTAAAGACTAGCTATGCACTGGAAAAAGTTAAGAAACAAAATAGCATGTCTGTATCATCCAGGAGCCCAAAATCCAATGGGGAATAGAAAGAGAAAACTTAACCAAAACACAAGTGACAACAATATCTCTATATACATCCAAAGGGGTACCAAAACTAAACAAAGCAAAAGGCCCGAGGCTTCAAAGGATGGGGAACTCAAGACTGACTAAATAGAATTCAACCAAGTTATCAATGAAATCAGTGACTGAGTTGTCCTTCTAGGCATGTACAGTGACCTACTTCTGGATGAAGCAGTTATTTATGCTTCCATTTCTAGTCCACAGACAATGAACAGAGTATAGGTTCCTCTATTTGACAGCTTCTGAAGATATGTGCCAGAAACCTCCCATAGAAGAGTTGTCTAAATACAGATGTAAGCCATGATTGAAAAGTTACAAAATAGCACATTATTTCTCTTGTAAACAGGATGGATGCTTCAACCCATTTCATAGTTAGAGATAATGTCACCCTGAATATCTTTGATAGCAATCACTTTAGGCAATCTTTCAGTCTCTTAGCCATCCCAATTAATTAAAAGGATATTTCTATTTTTTTTTCTAAAAGGAAAGAGGCTGAGTTCTTAATTGTTGGTTTGATTTCTGAGTCCCTAAGGGATTAAGTGGGAGAAACCTTGATTTAAAAAAAAAAAATTTAAAGCATGTTTTCAAGAGACCCTTGAGAATCATTCCACATTATTAAGGGAGAAGACAAAAAACTGAAGTCATGATTAGAAGAAATATACAAGGGAAAGCTAAAATTTAAAAACCATCTAGTACAGCCCCTTTTCATGTTGCAGCCAAAAAATGTACGAGACTGAAGTAAGGAGTTAGAAAACCTCAGTCATAGTTCCTTAATTTATTAGATATGTGACTTTTGGCCCAGTGGCCTCTTCATGCTTCACCATCCTCATCTGTGAGATGGGAATAATACCTTTGTTACCTGCTTTACCCTATTACTGTAAGCATAAATGACATAGTGTATGTGGAAATTATTTTAAGAAAATCATTTCTTGTTTTGCCTAACTATACACGTATAATCTAGATTAATTAGCTGCCTTCTAAAGGAAAGGAGAATGGAAGGAAAGTATTTGGAACATAAAACTTATAAAAACAAAAAAGCTTATAAAAATAAAAATTTTTATTAACATGGAACTGAGAAGAAATGTTTTATTTTAAAGAATTATTTCTGATTTACTTGTCCATGCTAGATATCCAGTCATCTGGCTTGAACTCTAATCCTTTCCACTATGTCATTCTTCTCTAACACTTGTAATTCTACTGGATGATTCTCTGAACCAATGATTCCATAATAAGAAAATCCACTATGTTAACTCTGACACTCAGGAGTTCCAATTGGTGACCTCAGTTCCTTTGCTCAGGCAAAGATATTAAGTTCCATAGAGGCAAAGAAATGGTTAAGTGAAAACTCTCTTGGTTCCCTTTATCTAAAGATAGCCAAGTCTGGGTCTGAAGTCAGGAAACCCTCAGTTCAAATTCTGCCTCAGACATTTATTAGTTGTATTGTTGGTCAGTTTTATTTGACTCTTCAACCCATTTGGAATTTTCTTGGCAGATGTACGGCAGTGGTTGGCCATTTCTTCTTGAGCTCATTTTACACATCAGAAAACTGAGGCAAACAAGGTTAAGGCCCAGGATCACACAGCTAGAAAATGTTTAGGCTTTAGGTCTTCCTGAGTTAGAGTTCAGCACTCTACTCTAGACGTCATCTCCTGTACCACTAGCTGTCCCTTATTAGCTGTGTGACCCTCTAGCATCTGCCTCAGTTTCCTTAACTGTAAAATGAGGATAATAATTATATATCTAACTCCCAGAGCAATGCCTAAGATCAAATGAGATGTTAGCATTTAATATTGTTTCTGGGCACAAGCAAACACTTGATACTTTTTTTAAAGATACTAGTGAAAGATATTTGCTTTCACTAAGGCACACACAATGTTTTGAGTCATCATGGCTCCAGAATAGATCTCCTGGAGGACAGTAAAAATGTGTTACTTATTGGGTCCTGTGATTAAGACAATATTTTTTAATAGTTTGCTTCAGTTACATCAGTAACTTTCCTATGGAGAAAGCAGTGTGGTGCTATAGAATGAGGAATGGATCTGGAGACAAATAACTTGGGTTTTAAACTCACCTCTCCTACCTATTACCTATGTGTCAATTAACAAATTTCTCTGGGCCTATTTCCTTGATTGTGCTACAGGTTCTCTAAAGTCTTTTCCAGATCTGTTTGTGATAAAAGAGGAAGGTTGTAAAATAAAATGAATAGAAAGAGGAGGATAAAATTAATGACAATAATTACCTTCCCCAGCTCTAAATCTATGGTATTTTGATATCAAGAAGGCTACAAGGAAACTGTCACTATAAATTCTTATAATGACCAATTTGAACCTTGGAGAAAAACAAAGATGATGAAACTGCTCTCTTGGTAGAGGTGGGGGACTAACGCTGAGGAATATTGCATACACTGTCAAAGGATCACAGAAAATTCCTGATTGAAAGCTGAAAGGGATATTACAGGTCATCCAGCCTGACCCCTTCCACTGAGGAATGAGGATGAGAAAACTGAAACCTCTAGAGGTTCTATGACTTGTTCATTACACAAATAGCACCTCTGAGATCCAAACCTAGACTCTAAAACTTAGTGCACTTTCCACATTATCCTGTCAGACCAGATTACTATGGCACTTGGTCTTTATTAACTGTTTTTCTTTGTTATGAGGGAGGTGAGAGGAAGGGTTAGGGTTAGAGCTTTGGGGGTTATATCCAAAAAGGCCCCAATAAAATATATTTGAAAAAAGTAAAATATACCATTATCTAGAATTACAATTTAATTTCTGCACACCTGCATTGGGATCTACAACTGTAGAAGGATTATTTGTTGACAGTTTAATCCTGAGGAACTCCTACTTCCTGAGATTGACTCCCTGGGTACAGAATATTTGAATTTGTAACCCAGGTGATGCATTATTATCACATATTCAAGATATTATAAAAAATAAACACCTTAGTGGCTTGAGCTTTTGTTTAATTTAACCAAATATTATGGTTTTCATCCTCCCCCTTTATTTCCTCCTACACTTCCCCAACACCTAGTTTTTCCTGATTACTCTCAAAGTAGGAAGAGGGACTCAAGCAGCCTTTTCTCTTTACAAGGCATTTTGTTCAATGTTTTACATCTGCCAGGTGCTCAAAAGGACAGTGATGACTCCTGTGATCAGTGCTCTTATTTGCTCTGTCTGACAATGGGTTCAGACCTGAAATATGGGCTTTGTGAGACTTGAAGGATAGAGATCAGTGAACTAGAAAAAAATGCTCACAAGGTCAAGTCCAAGCTTCTGTCATCTAAAGCATATGCCATTCCCCTCTCCAAATACTCCAATATCAACAAGGCAGCGGTCTGTCAGGGTAGTACAGAAAAAATGGGGTTCTCTAAATACCTTTTAAATAAAGCATTGCTAAAAGAGAATACCCTATGTGTGGATACTAAATGGATGTTCAGACTTGTACTGCTAGCCGAGAGGCAGAATTGAGCCAGTGAGTGTTGGCCACCAGTTAAGATGGGGTGATTTAAGAGAAACCTTGGAAGATGTGTATCTTCTGACACAGAATAAAATGAACAGAACTAGGAGAAAAATCTATACTATATATTGAGAGTGTCTCAAACTTAAAGCCTCATTAATACTTGGAATATTTCACATAAACATTGTAAAAAAACAAACAGCTTTTAAACTCTTAAGAATTCTGATCAACTCAATGACCAACCATGACTCAAGAGGCCTGATGATGAAGCATGCTACCAATCCTTCTGACAGTGCAGAAGAAAAACATTTTTGGATACAGTATGGGAAATTGTTTTGCATATTGATTAAGCATTTTTGTTATATTATGCTTGATTATGCATATTTGTTACAAGGATCTTGTTTCTCCCCAGGGAAAGAAAATAAAGGGTTATTAACTGAAACAGATGGTTAATCTTTAAAATAAAAAAGTAAAATTAAGATGTCACCCTCATAATCTTATTGAGCCTTTCCTCTACTGCCAATGAAGGAGCCAAAACAATGAACTGTAGGCTTACCTGAAGTCAATGATGCAAAGCTTAGACAAGAATAAAGCACTCAACCAGATGCTATTTCTATATCCAAGGCTCCTCTCTATAGCCCTTTGAGTGATACTCATTTTTAATTCTTCAGAAACCATTGTATTCTAAATCTGGACACATGCATATGTAAATATATGTACATAAATGTAGATGAGATGAAAAAAGTGAGAGAAAGGCTAGTTCTACTGGTCATCTGTCCATGTTATAAGTAATCTGAACAACAGATGTAGATGGCATCAGTAAATTATATGATGGGAAGAGATATGCTGATAGTGTAAAAATATGCAGTGAAATGAGCAGAAGCAAGTGAGCATTGTATGCAACAACAGCAATAGTGTACAAAGAATACCCGAATGACAACTATTTGGAATAATATGAACATATTATTAAGTGCTATCTGCAGAAAAAGGACAGATGTATGGAAGTATGTATTGGATGATTCTACTTGGGTCTTCTTTAACGCAGGATTGGGAAAAAGGGAGACAACTTGGAATTCAAAATGGAACATAAATAAATAAAATAAATGTTTAATAAAATAAAATAAAAGGGATTGGACCAACTTCCAAGGATCTTGAAATATATATATATATATATATATATATATATATATGTATATATATATATGTATGTATATGTGTATATATATATATATATATATATATATATATATATATTTTTTTTTTTTTTTTTAAGAGCCTTCATATAAACCTAGGTTTGGTTACTGGATGAAACAGAAAGGAATAGGAACCCCAAGTTCCAGATGGGTTTTTCAGGCAGGACAAGGAGATAAGTCACCACCATTAACAGGAGAGTAGGCAGAAGCTCCCTGGAATCTTTCCCCAAATAACAAAAGAACAGAATCTTCTCCTAGTCTTCCTCTTCCCCTTATTTTGAGTCTGATGAGAACTCTCTTTATACAATGACTTGTTTTCCCAGGTAGACTGTAAGGTCCTTGAATACAGGGATCCCATCACTTATTTCATTTCCCAAATGTTGTATGCAAATAATACATGCTTAGTAAATATTTTAAATAAATAATAACTCCCTTTCCTCTATAAAGCTGAAGAAACAGGCATTTGTGCTTTAAAATGAAAGAGAACTTCAAAGCTTATTTACCTCATACTTTTGCAGGGAACATTTGGACTCTGAAATAACTGCACTTTTGAAAAAAGAGAGTGAGTAGGGGGAATAATAACAGAGCCCTGTTACTCCTGGAAACTTTGCCTACTGATTTAAGATACTGGGAAAACTCTGACAACAATTCAATCAAGTAAAAAACAAACCTTAGCTGATAATTCCATATAATAGGCAATTAAATGCAATATATATATATATGCATATATATATTTGTATACACTATATAGGTGGACTATATGTGATTAGGGATATCTAGGATCACCTATTCTGAGAACCTTCACCACGATGGGACACAGAGGAACAGCTTTGACATGGCACCACCTGGGCTTTCTGCCCTTTCCTTCTATCCCCAATCTCCCACTAAATTTGCCAGGGGGTCCCAAAATTCCTAAATCCTATGATTCAAAGTGACAACCTCAATGAGCTTCAAATTACTCAGGCAGCTAAGCTTCAAAGTTAGAAGTCAGAAAGGCTCAAATTTCTAAATTCAAATTTGGTATGAAACACTTATTAGCTGTGGATGCCTGGACAAGTCCCGTAACGCTGTTTGCCTCAGTTTCCTCATCTGTAAAAGGATCTAGAGAATTAAATGGCAAACCACTCCAGTAGCTCTGCCAAGGAAATCCCAAACAGGGACATAAAGAGTTGGACGCAAGCGGAACAACAAAAATGAAGACTGAATGAAATGGCCTAACTCTATCGTCTATTCTGTCACTAACATTGTGACTTGTTTAATGTTTCTGTGATATGAATTACACTAGATTTCAAGCCAGATCAAATTGCTTCAAAACTTCACTATTGAATTTCTTAACCCTTTCCTAATGGAAAGTACTTTATTCTTACATACTTGTTTATATTACTATTGGTATCTTACTTAGGTAGGAGAGGACAGGAAGTCTCATCTAAAATCTGTTACCCCTCCAAAAGCCAGTACAACATTCTGAACACAATAGGTGCTTAAAAGCTATCTGTAAATGAAATATAGGCAATCTTCCCTTTCCTGCCAATTGTCAAGAAAAAATGGAGAAATCATTTTTTCTAACTGGATTTGACTCCACAGTATACCTGATACTTATACTTTGCACAAATTCAGTTCCCTTCTCTCACTACAGCTATGAAGTTGCAAGTAATAGATTGGAAGGCAGGAATGGGTTACATTTTCTCCTTTTTCTTCTACCTCCATGTGCATTACCATGTGCTGGGGTAAAAAGAATGTAAGAACAACAAGAGTTCATTCCCTTTGCTGATATGTAAGATTTTCACTTTCTAATGATTTTTTTGGGGGGGGGGAGGTGTCTCTCCCTTCCCCCAATTCAGCCCCTCCCCCATGTCAGGTTCAATACAGACTGTGTTGATTGCCCTAGATCTCGTTTAATTGGGCACCAATGCATCCATACAGTACTAAAGAATCCCTCCCTGGCTTAGAAAATGGCCTGCCCCCAGCGAGGTAGTAAGGCTGTCCTCCCTCCCTAGCTTGGTAACTGATGGGTTGCCTGGCAGGTAGAGAATGTTGTCCATTCACAGCTAATGATCGCCTCAGGCACTAACTGATGGAAGATCCAGGAAGTCTGCTGAGCAGTAGTGTGCAGCCCAGGATAATTGTATGGACCAGTTTAACAGAGGGAATTTGCAATTGGGAGTGAGACAAACACACATGTATAAACACACATGCATATACAGCATATATGTGTATGTATGTATTTGCATGTCTTTTCTCTCTCTCTCTTTTTTCTTTTCTTCCTCTTTTCTGCTTTCTCCTCTTAGCACTTAATGCTTATGAGTTTTGGAATGGGAAAAAGAGTGTTACTTCATTTGTTTTAATACATGTAAAATGTTTATTCATAAGTCAAAGATTTAGCTCTGGAAGGGAATTCAAAGATCATCTAGTCCGGTTCCTCTCATTTTATAGATGGAAAAAAAACACCCCCTAAGGCCCAAAGAGGTCATGTGATTTGTTTATGTCAGAGTTGGGTAATGTGCCGTGCTTAGGGCACAGAGCGGCAGAACCAACCCAGACACTATGACTCCAAGTACAACGTCACTTTCCACCAGGACATACATATTGTTTTGTCACAATAGACACTTCTCAACAAACATACAAACAAAACCAGACAAAAATACATGGCCCTGAAAAACAATTAAGCAAAAGCAGTACAGGTAGAATTTTAAAGCAATATATTTGCAACAGCTAATGTTAAAACTAAACACCAAGAAGATGAAAAGTAGGTTTATAAGAGCATATCATTAACATGTTCTTCCCATTCCCTGAACCTTTTATCTGGTGGAGGACAAGACATAGGAACAATAATAAACTTTAACAAAATGAAAGATGATATCAGAATGAAACAAAGGCCAAAGTGCATACCTTCAGTGCTATAATAAATACATTAGACAGCAACATCTCCTTTGTTTTCCCTGTTTTTTAGAAAACAATGCTACACCCAACTCCCAAGTTTGTACCTGTAACAGCGAAGGCAAGGGAGGGTGAGCCTGGGGTGGGGGTGGGGGGTTCAAAGGAGAGCTCCGGGGCTTCCATAATTTCAGGCCAAGGAAAATGACAATCATTTCCTTAACACTGGAGCCTTGGATTGGAGCCTGACTTCCAATAATACCTACCCCCTTTTGCCTGCTTCCAATCAGAATATTCCCTCCTAACCCTCTGAGAAAGTAAAATAAGACATTAGACTTTCAATAATCTCATATTGTGATGATCAGTCAAAACCCAGAAAAGAAGACCAATTTATAGAAATTGTATCTGCCTCACTAGGCGGCTAAGGAGCTAAAAAGAGCACTACTGCTCTGCTTTGATGTGTGAAGTTGCCGAAAATGACAAAAGCAAAAAAAATATTGTCTATACACATGGGGTCTTTTCAAAGGGAGAGGCTGCACTAGGAGAGTACTCTGTCAGTTCAGTTCAGGGTAAAAAAAAAAAAAAAAAAAAAAAGCAGAAACAAGCATATGTTGAGGCCACATCAAAGCTATTTTTATTATTTTTTTGGCTATTTTAGGTCGGAATTTCCATCATTTTTTGTTTGATTTGTGCCTGGCTAAGTTTATTTACAGAATCATTCTTTAATGGGCCCTCTACTTTGTTCTTCAAAGTTGGCTCTCCCCACTTCTCCATCTCCTTTCCATCTTTTCTCCGGCTATCAGGGCTCTCACCTTTGTCTGTTTACCTCCCCCCCCCATTCCACAAAGTTCTCGGGTGAATGGCCTCGGCCTTCATTAACCCCTCGCTGGCCAGAGCCTTTTCTCTGCCCTTACTAATTGTCCCCCTTTGATCAGACCCTTGTTTTCAGGTGGAAGGAAGGGGAAAGGCCCTCTTGACCACTTTGGCTGGCTTTCCACATGAGCCTGAAAATGCCTACAAATCTGAAACAGCTGCCTGGCTTGCTGGGGTCTGATTGCTAAAATATGCCGACTTCTCCCCCTTCTGCCTCCCCCCTTTAATCTGTTTCATATTCACAAATTAAGCATTTAGTCTAGGTAATAAATCAGGAGCAGTTTACAAGGCTCACACGAGACAAACAAGCGGAAAAGGGCAGAACACAGTCCCCTGGAAGGAGACGAAGTGTAGAGGGGAGGACGAGTTTGGAACTCCCCTGGGATTCTAACAAGAGCAAACCCAGAGCCTCCTGACGGGCTGCCAAGACACACACTTTCTCCGGTCCCCGAGCCACCGAGTGTTCGGTCCGGGAGGAAATCCTGAGCCACCAGCGCGGCCTGTAGGGTCAGGCTTCAAACTCATTAACCACCGAAGCCCTCGGGCTGAAACCCAAAGCGCTAGGCCCAGCTGCGCCCCACCCGGCCACCTCCAGCCCCACCCCGGCTTCCACCCTGGACACCACCCGGCGTGCCCCGCCCTCCTTAGGCAGAAGCCCGTAAAACTCCCCAGGCACCCTCCGGACAGGCCAGCCTCAAGTTAGCACTCCCTTCCAGGGACAAAAATCGGTTCTTTTCCACTTCCCTCCCGGCCTCCAAACCCCGCCGCGCCGCGCCCCGCCCCCACCCAGAAGCCCCAAGCACGCCAACGGCCCTCGGCGAAGCAAACCTCACTCAACCTCGGGCCTCGATGGCTTTCATCTGCTCTCCTCACTACGGCGTTCCCGGCCTAGGGTTTTAGGGTTCCCCCAAAACTTCCAACATTCCACAGACCTACGTTCCTCGGCTGAGGCCGCGGGAAGAACCGTGTCCCACTAGGCCGAGCACTGCGGGATGGCCCTTAAAAGTGCGGGAAGCGGCCCAGGCCTTAGTGGCGAGAGCGGCTCCCTGCTGCAGACGGGCAGTCCGCCCCCCGACCTGCACAATGAGGTCACAGAGCGGTTACCTCCGAACCCCACACCCGGAGAAGGCTCTGGGGGGAGGGAATGGAAGCCGCCCCCGCCCCCGATTTCTCTCCTCGCTCTCCGCTCAGTGGCCTTTCACGACTCAGGTAGCAGGCCGGCTAAGATCAAGTTCCCCGAGGATGCCTGAGGAGGAGGAGCGGACGGAAGGGCGCTGCGGCCACGCAGCCCCCGCTCCTCGGCCCCGGGACTGCCGCGGCCGGCTTGGGCTCCCGAGTCCCGCCCGGGCTCGACCT
Organism: Sminthopsis crassicaudata; assembly: GCF_048593235.1. Lineage (NCBI taxonomy): Eukaryota > Metazoa > Chordata > Mammalia > Dasyuromorphia > Dasyuridae > Sminthopsis > Sminthopsis crassicaudata. Next base: position 275,743,247 of record NC_133619.1, on the reverse strand, counting down.
AGTCCCGGACGCGACCCCGGCTCAAGTTTCCTATCGATTTGCATGACGAGTCAACTGGGCTCAGCGTCAGCCTCGGGGCAGTCAAAGGGACCCGGCTTCAGACCCCGCGGAGGGGGGCAGTGGAGGGGCGAGGGCCCAGCCCGGCCATTCCACCTCCCCTAATCCGACCCGGGCGGCGAGAGTGTGTGGGGCGCCCCCGCCTCTCACCGCCCTCCTTCCCCTCCCGCACACACATTCAGACTGCGAAAGCCATTACCGCCGCCGCCGCCGCGCGAGAGACTTTTTAAATATTTACAGCCCCGCTCTCTCCACAGTAGCCAGATCCATCTTGCAGCTACGAGCGATGTGCAGAGAGCGGCTGGGGCGCGGAGGGAAGGAGGGGGGAGTTGCAGGAGGCTGAGGTTAAAGGGGTTCTGTATTTTAAATGTTTGGGGGGCAGAAACCGCCGCAGACTCACCTTCTGCACCATGAGCCAAGCTTCCCCTTCTCTCCAACACACGCGCGCTCACGCACACACACACACACACCCACACTCACACACACATACACACATACTCACATACACACACTCACACACAGACACACACACACGCACACACACACTCAGTTTTTCCCTGGTCCTGAAGCCTGCACCTTTGCCCCCCTCCCCCCCACCACATCACCACGCGGCGTTCTGCACAGTGATCGAGACAGCAAGGCAAGGGAGCAAAGGAGGTGAAGCCCGCTTGGAGCACGCCCAGATCCGAGCAGGGGCAGAAAGGAAACGGGCAGGGGAGGGGGGGGGGGGAATGGGATGGGGACGGAGGATGGAGGAGAGGGGATGCGGAAGGAGGAAAAGGCCGATTTAAAGCTTCTTGCACGAAAGAGCAACACAGACCTGCGGCCGCCCGCCTGGCGAAATTTGATGAGATCTCTCGGCGAGGAGGCGCTGTCAGAGACTATTTATCTCTCGCCGGAGTGGAGGCTTCTTTTCCCACTTCGCCTGTGAGTAACAATGGCAGCGATCAGCAGCTTTTCACGCGCTTCAGTGGATGAATGGATTGCGGAAGATGCCTGCGCTCCGCTCAGATGGCTTTCTGATTTGCCCCCTCCTTTCCTCCCCTCACCCACCCACCCCCGCCTTTTGCGCCAGCCCCCAGCCCCTAAAACCGAACTTCGGGGGTCAGCAAAAGCTACTCTCGCCCTTAATGTTTAGAGCCCTCTCCCGAGTCCTACATCTGCTGCCCCCCACAAGGCTTCCCCCTCACCTCCACCTCTCTCCTCCCCAGTTCTCCCGGTCCCGGGCCTTGGCACCCTGCCACCAAGTGTCATTAAGGGCTGAAATCTGACCCAAGACTCTCCTCCCGGAGGCCCTTCCCGCTCCCTCCTTCCTTTTCCCCCTTCCCGAGTTACCCCCCACACACACACACACACCTCCCAGTTGGCAAGTTTACTTTCAAGGAGTTGGACCGTGTTTCCACCGGAGAGGCGGGCCCAGTGCGGGGCGGCTGGGAGGGGCAGGGGCTGGGGTGTGAGGTGTGTATTTAGCCAGCACACTGGCCAATGGGAATTCGCAAACTCCAGGCAGAGAGCCAGCAATCGCTCCCGAGTCATCAACCCACCCCCACTGCCTTTGTTGCTGCTAATCCGCCTGGGAGACCCTGCGGAAGACGCACACTAACCAAACCTCCTCACTAAGGTCCCCACCACTCCCTCCTCCCACGCACCTTCTAGAGCTTTACCACCCAAAGCTACATACAATTCCAAAAGCCGGAAGAATCGAGGCAGCTCCCAACGAACCGAAAGCGCTCTTTCTCGGATCTCGAGGCTTGGAGGTGCTGGGGAGTTTCATCTCCGTCTTTTGGAAGTTTGTCTTTAAACCATGAAAAATAGGACCAGTAAACGCTCCGGCACTTCGAGGCCCTGAGCCAGGATGGTCCAATAGTGCCTAATTCCGGGCTGATGGGGATGAAAGGAGGGCTCTCAGAGAGGAAAGGAGGAAGAAGCCCTCGATTTCCTTTCTCTTTGGCTTAGCTAAACTAGACTCTTTCAGAATATTATTCTGAAGGGACAGAGACAGACGATCAGACTGCATAATCAGCAAGATGGATGGAGCATGCATAGATGGAGAAACTGAGAGTAGGCAAGAGTATGAAGAAGTGGAAGGCAAACATAGGCAGATGCAGACGTGAAAAAAGATTCAGTAAGAGAAATAGCCCCTCTCAGAGAAAGACGATGTACACTAGCATAGAAACAAGGAGAAGAGAGAAATGAAGCAGAGTAACAGGGACATTGAGCAACAGAAACAGTGAATAAGACCGAGAGAATCAGACTCATACAAACACTAATCCTGGCTGAATATCAGGATTTTAAAAAAAAAGCAAAAAAAAAAAAACAAAAAAACCTAACTTTCCTATCAGTTTACCTTCTCGTCCCAATTGCCTGGCCTTTTTCGACCCCAGTGATTCGAGCTCTTCAACTAGCAGCCAAATGAAGGGGCTCCCTCATTTTCCATTCATTAATTCTTTCCCTCATTCATGCATTAAGCTTGGGCGCCTTTACTTTCCTCCCTCCACTCTTTTAAAACTGTAGATGAGACCCTGCTGTTGGGTTGGATGGAAAAAGAGAAAGAGGCCAGCTAGTGAAGCCAGCCTGGATGGATCAGGGATAACTACGAAGTAAGGGTGCCTCAGCACTTTTCCTAGTGCACTTACAGCACTAATAATGCTAATTTCTCCATTGAGGATCTCAATCAAGCATATATTTGATGGGAAAGGCCTAAGCACTATCCTTAACTGAAGATCAACTCTCTAAGTTTTCTGACTACAAGATTTTCATCTGCAGGAATTATGCTGACTTCCTAACCCTTTTGAATACAAGAATAAGTGATGAACTTTCCAAGAGGGCTAAGCAATTAAACCCATTAAAAATCTAAACTGTACTCTCATTGATCCTCTCCTGTAACCCTCCACACACACCCCCCAGCTCCTAAAGAATTTCTGGCTCCCTAATTTCTTATACCCTTAATTTGTATCTCCTTGACCCTGCTGGGCTCCCTCCTTTGGACACATAGTAACACTCTGTAGGACCCAGACCCCAGGACCCCAAGTGCTTTTGGCCAAGCACTTGTTCCCCTCTATAGTCTTTATGACTTGCTTTTTGCCCTCACTTCTAACTCCTATATATACTCTACCTGCCCTTCACCTGAACATGGGGAAATCTGATAGTGGCTTAAATAAAGTAAAGGGAATGGATGGGAGAGAGGCTGCAGAAGGAAAAAAAAATGGAGGAGTGGAGTCTAAAATGATGGTGATATAGAGGGGGTTGAGAAGCAAGAAACAGCAACATAGCACAAGTGACCACTTACCCTCTTCCCCCACATACACTTGAGAGAAAGAGATGCAAAGAGATAGTCTGGGCATGTGTGAATTCCCAAGGAGGAATAAAAGAAAGGGGTTGCAAAAATAGGATGAAAACTTCAGTTAGGAAACACTAGGAAGGGCATGCATTTCCTTATTCCCCTTTCCCTCCCTCCTTCCTCCCAAGGCCCAGCCTGCAACATAACAGACCTCATCATTTTCCACGGCATCTTGTTAACAGGCCCCAACAGCCTGAAGAGCATCACCAGAGGAGCAGCTGTTAGTGCCTAGCTGAGTACTTTCACAAGTCTTGTGTCTTTTTTGTTTTCTTTTAGCAATACCTTTGATTTCCCCAAGAATATTCCCTTTCCTCACCAGTCACTATTGTCCACATCATCTCCTCTCCCATTTCCTCCTGTGCTTTGTATTTATCTTAGGTTTCTGAGCAAGAAAATCACTGTTAAAAGTCTCAGGCATGACTTGTGATGCTCATCACATCTTCTATTGTGTAAAACTATTTAATAGTCAATATTAAATAAAGATATTAAAAATCAATAGTTGAACATCACTTGGGAAATAGCTCAGCCAGAGTATGGCACAGGAAGGTAATCAACTCTCTGGGAAAATAAAGGAATGCTTATTTGAGTCAAATTAAGCAAAGAATCCAAATATGATAGAGAAGAGGATAAATGTATCTTAGAAATAATTGATTTATAAATCTTAAATTTCCCATTGTGCTAAAAATGCATTTTCCCAAAAGTGCAGGAAAGAGACCAAAAAATAGCAGGTCTTCAATGCTCCATCCCCCTTTTCAGGATATTAATCAGCATGATTACAGATTCTACTTTTGTTTAACTTGGGTTTTTCTCTTTCTAGGCCCTTTTCCCTAAAAGTCAACACTCTTTCTGACCCTCAAACACAGAGTTCTCTCCAACTTCCCAAAGTACCTTCTCTGGATGTCATTTTTTCACCACAGGCACTGAACACCTTTGGCATAAGTTTATAGAAGACCAGTAATCTTAAAAGATTAGCATATCCTTTGTAAAGGGAAAGAAATTGGAATACTTATCCCCAGAACAGGATTCAGAATATTTTAAGAGGGGGAAAAAAAGAAGGCCTTAAAGAAGTGCTTAACCCTCAGGCTCACTTGGATAAAGGGGATGGATTGAGACCAGATTCTGATTATCTTCAGCCAATCAATCGGTAACATTTATTAAAAGCCTACTATGTACAAGCACGGTACTAAATAAATATGTGCAGAGAAGAATCCAAATTGAAGAAGAGAACTGTTATCAGCCAGAGGAAGAATGAACTCCTTGGATGCATTAGCTTTTCAGTAATACTATTCAGGATCAGAGAAGAACACATTTTACTGACTTATCAAAACATAGATAACTGTATCCAGTGTTTAAACAGAAACAAGTGATATCGGCCTACAATTTGGAGAACTAAAAACACCTTTTAGAGTACAAACTTTCTCTTCAGTGAACAAAGAGTAAAAGAAGCTAGAAATGAGGGATATGTTGGAGTTACCAGATTCTGCAATCAAGAATATTGTGATCAAAGAATTCGATTTAACAAATATTTATTAAGTACTTTACTATATTTAAGTTTCTGTACTAAATTCTGGGCACATAAAAAGAAAATTGAAATAATCCTTGCTCTCAAGGACCTTACAATTTTCTTCCACTCTTTGTGGAATATCAAAAACATACAAAAACTAGATGGAAAGTATATATAATTTCAAGGAGACCATGCCAACATCTGGGGGCATCAAAGCTTTCACACAGATGGACAAGCCATATAGTACTAGAGCAACCGCTCTTATACATATATAAGCCTATGAGCTAGGTTTCCAAGTTTTGCTGTTAATTTTTAGTTTCACATTTTGTCATAGTAGTCATAAAAATTAATATAGATTGACCTGGAGATGTTATTTTGGTTGTAAATTCGTTTCAATAAGACACCTCTGGAAAATCCTCAGAGCCTTGATTTGTTTAAAAGTTAGAAATGAAGGGAAGTGTTAGGAAAATGACAGTTAATATGCTGGTAGTCACAATTCTTTGTCACCTAACAATTGTCAAAGAAGCATCAAAGAAGATACTTTTTAAACCCATGACTAAAAAGTCAAGTCACCTGGTTGGGCCATGGGATAAATGTGGGCACTTTTCCAGACTTGAAACCTGGGAGAACGTGTGTTAAGGTTACAGTGCAGAGTAATAGTATAGAACAAGCAAGACCCACTGCATAAAAGTCCTCCTCAAAGGAAGAAAATTCCAAGATTTATATTGGAATATGTTAAGATGACACCTTGGGACCACGCTGTCAACACCCCCTTTGTAATCAAGACAATCCCCTACATCACCACCTCTGGATGCAACTACCAGGACTAGGACTCTAAGGGAATCTTCCCTTGTTTCTTCTTGATCTTCCAGGCCTACGTCCTCATCAGGAAGCATGGTAATCAATTTCTACTGTCTTAATGTGGCTAAGCAGCGAGCCATGCATAAGGTGTAAAGCGACCGATGGGAGCTAGTACTTCGAGACTCGGAGTACTACACATGAAAGATCGGCCCAGGGAAGCTGCAGGATTCCAGCACCCAAGTTCCTTAAGATCCACAATGCGCAGGCGCTTGGGGGTGGGGTGGGGGGGAGGCTGCGTTAAGGATTTTGAAATAGGCTTCCAAGCTGTGTCTTAGGCTGCATTGCCTTACCCTTCCCGCATTGAAAAGGAGGCACTTGGGAAGAGCAACTATCAAGGTTGCCTGGTATATCTCCTACACCCCAGCCTGTGCTGTGGCTGTGAGGAGAAAGCTAGACTCATCGCATTTTCTCTCGGGGCGGTGGGAGCTACCGGTGTCTAGTAAGAGAAAGGACAGTTCTGTGACGAGAACAGAAGTGCCCGGAACAGAGGCTCCCCACCCTTTTGGGGACCACTGGAACTTCTAAAGGCGCTCTCTGCGTTTCCTTCTCTGAGGCTTTTCTAGATGCCCTGTTCCAACAGATCCCTAGGCCTGCGTTTTTTCTTGCTGGGCACTGGCCTGATGGGGGGTAAGGGGGGTGTGATGGAGAGGGTGAATGGGGAGTGCACTTGAGCTAATAATTGTTCCTTCTCTTCGCTTATTACCCTGTTGAAATTTTAGCTTAAGGAGCTCAGGGACAGAACATTACACCATCTCCCAAGTCAAGCTCAGAACGACCTGGGGGAGAATGGGGACCAGGGAGGATGAGAGAGCTTGTGGCGGGGGTCAGCGAAGGGACTGCTCCTGGAAGCCAACAAGTTGCCGGGCAGAGATAACAGCTGGGGTGGGGGATGGGGAGGGCTCGGGCAGACACGATTGAACGGTCTCAAGCTAGAAAATTCAACAAGAGGCAGCGGCGGCGGATCCAATTAGCCGCGCCAACTGGGAAACAAGAGAGCGACTCGGCAGGCCACCGTCAATCCTGCGGGGGGAGGAGGAGAGGAGGAGCGGCTGAGGGAGGGAGCCCGGGGAAAGGCTGACGGGGAGGAGTGGGAGCAGGCTGCTGGGAGGGCCCCCGGACCTCCGAGCTGCCGAGGGCAGGGAGCCCCGGGTCCGGGCTACTCCGGCTGGGGACCAGAGCACGCCTGGTGTTTACATACAGTCTTTCCGAAGCAGGATCATATTTCAGGCCCGCCTGCGGGGAGCCCGGGGCGGGCCGGCGGCCGGGTGGAGGAAAGGGCTGGAAAGACCACAGGAGGGGGGCAGGGAGGGAAGGAGGGAGGGAGGAAGGGAGAGTAAGGGACGCGAGTGAGGCATGGCTGCGGGTGGCCAGGAGCAACGTGGTAAAGGAGCAGGCCCCCAGTAGCTTGTTTAATAATAACTCCATTCTCTGTTTTATCTACAGAAAGTGGGGAGGGATGCAGGAGGGGGGGAGGGAGCTCGCTTCAGGACGTCCGGAGCAGCCCGGGATAAGACGGTATAAAGGTTAAGCTTGGGCTGTCCCGTCCATTTTTCGTGGAAGCGCGTTTCAACGGCGGCTGAGCAGAGGTGTGCGTTCTCGAAGCGACACGCCAGCCATTCTAAAGACCTCGTTTAGACCGTAGCTCGCGAGGAGAGTCCAAGACGCTGCTGGAGCAGCCTTAGCCCCAGGGGGCGGCGCCCTTTGACCCACTCCACTCCCGCAGCCTGACCCTTGTCATTTCTCGCTGTGGGGGGGGAGGGGGAGGCTGTGGCCTCTGGGGAAGAGGGATGGAGAGTGGTGAGGAGCTGGAGCAGAGTGTCAAGCGATCTCTTTCGGAGAAGCTCTCCCCCACGGCCACCCGCGCCCGCCCTTTTTCTCCCAGGGCTGTGGGCAGCCTCCCTCGCCCAGGTCCGGAGCCGAGAAATGGCAGGCTCTAACCGCTCTGCTTCTCATCCAAGCTGGCAGGGGCCGCAGCGGGGTAACTCTGCCCAGTGCTCCCGAGCTGCGGTGGTGAGTTTCCAGCAGCAAAGTCAATCAGTAAACAGCCTCGTGCGCCCCCAGTTCCATCCCCACCCCCTCCATTCTCCCGGTGCTGGCTGGGAGCCTCACCCAGACACCAACACATCCCGCCCTCTCTCAGGCTCCCCGGCCGCGATCCGAGAAGGGAACTGCAACAAGACCATTGTGCCAGGGCCGCGGCTCTGGAAACAGTTCTCCTCCCTTCTCCGCCCCCCCCCCCCCCAACTACGCTACCCCCCACTGCGGGCTTGGCCCCTGGAGTGGGGTGTTCTGAAGGAGAGGCGCGGGGTGCAGCGAGAAGGGGAGGGCTAACTGCCGCCCCCCACCCCACCCCCTCCTAGTTGAATGTCAGCTTTGTTCCGGAAAACAAGGGAAGCATTAGGCTGCTGCCCCCGGGGGAAACACAAAACTTCTTTTTGAATCTCTGGAAGGACGGCTGACTGCGCTACGGGGCTCCTGGGAGAGAGGCCGAGACAGGAGAGGGAGCTCCAAGGGAAAAGAGTGGAGAAGAGACGGAGACACTGAAGTGAGAGACAGAGACAAAGGAGAGCGAGCCGAAGAAAGACGAGTAAGACGGAGACTAGAGAATTACGTGGAAGGGGAGAAACCCTGGGAGCCAGTGAATCCTCGGCCGTGACATAGAACAAGAAAGGCCAAGTCTGGCCCCGAGATGGGGGAGGGGAACGCGAACTAAGTCTCCAGCCAACTCGAGTTCGGCGCAAAGGTGCTGTTGTGCCGAGGGACCGGCCTGGCCAAGTGTCTGCTACCCAACCGAGTGCATGCGCGCCGGCTTCCTGCCCGGCCCCGAGCGGAGGAGCAGCCGGGGACGCTGCAGGCTGGGCCGGGATCCTGGGAGGCCGGGAAGCATTCACCGAGAAGTGGCACCGTGCCATCCTGGTGGTGGAAGCAGCCTCGCCAGACCAGGCCTATGAACCAAAGACACCACCTCTAGCTCTAGAATTAGCCGCCTCTCTATCCCGCACCACACTTCGTTTCAGCCGCACTCCGGGGGTTCCCCTCTTCCCTTCCCCCTCCTCCCCACGTTCTCCCTCTCCCAGGCCCTATCACTGGGGAAATGAAAGGGAAAAGGCTGTTAACAACTCTCTATGGGAAACCTGGAATAGGTCTTAAGTCTTTCTGGGCTTGATCCTTTGCACCCACTTAATGTTGCAGGTTGCTTTGCCTCCCAGAGGAGCAAAAGGGGAAGCTTCCAGAGTTGAGTTGGTTCAGAAAGATGATCCTGTAGTAAGTGAATCCTCCAGCAAATGTTAATGTATATTTATTTTTCCATTGATGGTTTTAATATTCTCAAACCTGGCTTCTGGGAGTGCAAATGAACTATTTATCTGGGGCAAGAGTTACAGCTTGCTGGAACTCACTTCCCCCTCATTCCCCTGCTCCTTGGTTCCCCTGCTACATTTTCAAAACCCACTTTCTCCAGGACTGTCTTTGAGAACTTTGACCCTGACCAGGGCTCAGGTCCATGTGGGAGAAAGCGGGAGAGGCGAGAACGTTTTCCAAACGTTCTCCCCTCCGACTCAAAGAGTAATTCAGTTTGAGAACCTGGTTCTCCACGTCTCTCTTTTCCTCCCTCCCCCACCCCGTCTTAACTCACTTGGTTTTTAACTTCCCCTAAATCTCCCTTCTTGCTCAGAAAGGCACAGAGGAGGGGAAACCGAGAGGAAACACGCTGCCGCTGTGCGAAATGCGGACCATGTGTGGGAACGATCCAGTCAAAGTGCAACTGCCAGCCAGGGGCAGTTATGTGGGGGTGGGGCGGGAAGAGGAGATTGGTTCTGAGTGTGGAAAGGGAGAGTCTGGGAGCTGGTTTAAGGAGAGGGGCGTCGGTGGGAGCGACAGAGCAGACACTTTTATTCTTCCGGGTGGGCAGACGTTAGGCTCTCTCCGCCCCCAGCCCCCATTCTTGTTAAGAATCCTTTCTCCCGTGTCTTTTATGGTAGGTGATGAGCTATGGAGGCTGCCAAAGTAATATCTGCAGTAGTGGGATTAAGCTAAGGGATACACTCTTAGTTTACCGAGCTGAGGCAGCGGCCCAGGGTGAAAGAGCACAAGGCCCTCTTTTCGGAGGCTAGAAGGTTATAGTAGCTTGAGTATCAACAAAGGGAGACTGGGAAGAGAGAAGAGCCAGGGAAAGTAAGATGAGCCACTGGGAGAGGAAGAGGGGGCAGCTGCTAAGAGCTCTCTGGCTGCTGTGGAATAATAAAAAATAATTAATAATGATAATAAGAAAAAAATCCCCGGGCTTTCATTTCTATAGATTTCATATGGCTGTATTAGGAAATGTGCTGCCCTTGAAGCGGCCTCTTTTGCTTGCCCAGTTCTCTTCCTTACACCCACACCCACCCCCTTCCTGAGGAAGGGAAAGAGAAAGGGCTGCAGCTGACAAATATTATCCATTCTCCCCATCGATCGGAACATATACAGATGTGAGAGCTTGATGTGCGCTGCGAACCGGTGGATCCACCCTTCTTTCTCTCCCGCTCGCTCTCCCCCTCCCGGAGGTTCAGGCTCACCGCCCCCTTCTCCTTCCCCCCCCCCCTTTGTTCTCCTCCCCTTTCTCTCTCTTTAAATAGATTTCAAGGCGCTGCCTGTTGGAGAGCAGCTGGTGAGCTCTCCAGAGAGGGGGAGAGAGAAGAACGAAGCTGTATCCGAGGTTCCCTGTCACGTCTCTCCCCCCCCTTGCCGCCATGTCCCAGCTTTCTGCAGACCCCACTTCTGTCTGGTTTCCAAAAACAACCAGAAAAAAAAGCAAAACCCTCAATACCCACAACATGATCTCTCTGGTATTTCTGAATCTTGGGAACCCCGGGCTAAGCAGGTTGTCCTGTATATATTAGGGACTAGAGAGTGAACTCTTAAGGGGACGGAGGATCCAGACTTAAAACAGTCCAAACCTTCCTTTTCCAAACACCACAATAACCCAGACCTTGTGGTAGTTTCCCATTAACCAACAATGCCAGTAGAGGTTGCTTGCTTATTTCTATTTTGCAAAGGAAGATAAATTTTGGCTGTTCCTAAAACTCAGAGGATCTCGTAACTCCTGCAGACACAAAACGGTGAGGGAGGGGGTAACTTTCCCCTCCCTCTTAAGTACAGAGACAGACAGACCGACTTCTCTTCCGCTACGGGTCTGAGTGAAGCGGCCTAGTCTCGGCTCCGAAGGGTGGGGGTGGGGCATTAGAGGCGAAGTAGGGGGAGGGGAGCAGACCGGCAGGATTTAACCAGGCTGTTCCGCTGAACCCCGGCCACCTCGCAGTCTGTCACTTAAATTATTACTCTCTACTCTGTACCCTATGCGGTCAGTACAGGCTGTTAACAGGCAGTTGCAATCAGTTTTCGAAAGGTTAGCCAAGGTCCTCCGGCTCTCGCAGACGGAAGGCATTACGAAACCGCTTTTGTATCTGCAGGCACTTTAGAGAAAAAGGGGGGGGGGCGGCGAGAAAGAAGGAACGGCAGCGCCTCCGAAGCAAGTCAGAATGAACGTGAGAGCAAGGGAAATGTGGATTTGGGAAAGGGACGGATATAGGATGGGAATTCTAAATTTCTTGAATCATGGTTACTGTCCTCCCTTTCTCCAGACTTGTTTGTCTCTCAGCAGTCCTGTGGGAAAACAGAAGTGCTAAGATAAATCCAAGGATCTCCCAGTCTCGGTGGAAAACATGGAAGGGCGAGAGCGGGAGAAGGGGGGCAGAGAAGTGTCAGAAGCTTTACTTCCTCTCTTTGGCCCGAAGCCCATACAGCACGTCCTGGTTGTGGTTGCGGCCAGAGGCTGGTGCGGACTGGAGTGTGTGTGACCTAGGAGGGAAGTGTTTGTGTACGGGATGGAGAAGAGTGCTGCTCCGTCCCCTAAGCCCAACTCCCATAGAAAGGAGCAGAGGCAGGGGAGTTCGGGCTGGAGGGTTTCCACATCCAGAGAAATAGGAAAAGGAGCTAAGAGACCCTGGCTGGAGAAAGTGAGCTAGCGAGCGCGATTCCTTTGCGCACTGTCTGAAGGAGCTGCAGCCGCTAGAAGTCGTCCATCAGCAACCAGTCCAACCTGCCAGTGATAATGTGCGATCAACACCAAATCACCCCCGCCAGGCACGATCCATCATCCCTGCAAAGCTACGGGTGCGCGCCGGGAAGTGTCTGTGCCTGGGGTGGGGTGGGGGGACTGAGCCAGAAAAGAGTTGGGGAAACTGCTGTCGCTCATACTCACACCGTACACCGGAATTCTAATTGCAACATCGCTCCTCTTCTCCCAAACGGCCTACGAGCCGATCCCCCAAGTACTTTCAAAGTTATCCAATAGAGGAGCTAGAGGCCAGATCTCCCAGAGTGCTCGCCCGCAGCCGGGTCCGAGCCCGGTAGCCCCGAGTGCTCCGCTCTCCTCTCCTTCCTTACCTCTGGAGAGGAGACGAAAGCACCTACTTCGTCCTCTCTGTATTGCTCTCCCGCCCGTCTCCCTCTCCTTGGAGAAAGCCTGGCTGGCGGAAAATTAATATTTAATATCATGAAATTGATTAAAGGCTGCGAGACAGCGGCGACTACAGGGTTGTGGGAGGGGGGCGGGGGCGTGGAGAGGGAGGTTAGAGGCTGGGAGTATAATTAAAGATCTGAGAACCACGTTGTTCCCCTTTCCCTGTCCCTGCCCTACCGAGGCTTTGTGAAGCGGGGGGGGGGGGGGGGGGGTCTGAACTGCCAGCAGTCAAGGACGGGTGAGAATAGCCAGGGGTGGAGACCGGTTAAAAAAAAAGAAAAAAAAAAAAAGCTGTTTCTAGGTTGCTCTGACTCTTTACAATCGGAGACGCAGCCCCGTGGGTGGGAGAGCGTGAGCAGCCTCCACCTCATTTCCTAGATCTGTCCCTCCTAGCTCCCCGAGCTGTCTGAGCTTCCTCAAAAAAAGGGGCGCAGCTCTTTCCAGGTTCAGTTGTACGGGGTGCTAGAGAGGAGCCGTGGGTGGGCGGAGGGCCGAGGGGAACAAGGCCGGGGAGCGGTGCAGCCAGGAAAACAGAAGGGAGGGAGGGATCGTGGGAGGGGAGGCCTGCTGCTGGACCTCAGCGCACCTGGGGCTAAGCCCGGCGCCCGAGAGCCGCAGCAGCTGCCTGTCCCTTATCGTGGCTCCATCTCTGCAGCGGCCGCGGGAGGGAGGGGGGGAGGAAAGCGCACACAGCATGCTCTCAGCTGCTCACTCGCGCTCTAAAAACCCTCCTGCCTCAGCCCCTGATATGAACGCTTCGTCCTCCTCCCTCCATTCCCCCTTCCTTCCCACTCCCGGTCCCTGTCCTACGCTTTGATGAATTCCCTGCCAAACGCCGCTTCTAGCTCCCCGCCCCCTTGTAGCTAAGCGAGAAAGCTGCGTTATTTCCTTCTCACGGAGCCCGGGCTGCAGTGGAAACAACGCTGAGTCCCTCGGGCTTCCAGGCCCTAGTGGTGCGATCCTTGCTGCCCTCTTCTACCTGGGGGGTTTCCCTGGACCTGTCAGGGCCCCCGAGGGAGGTTTGGAGCTACCTCGCAGGAACCCTAGGCGCCCGGGCCAAAAGCTGCCTAGGGAAATTCTGAGCCACTTCAAAGCTCCGGAACCCAGATCCTCCTCCTGGGGCCGCGCCCAGGGGCACCTCGGGCCTCCGGGGCTGCTTAACTGGTTCTGAGGCTCTCCACGTGAGACTGGGTTGATTCTGGGCCCGCTAGTATCTCTAACCGTCACGTAACCGGTCTCGACGGCTGCCGATAAGGTTACAGGCACAGTGCATTTTCTGGGAGAAGGGGAGAAGGGATCTCGCGCGCGCCGTGTGTGTGTGTGGGGGGGGGGACTGAAAAGGAAGTCCAAGGCTTGTTCACCCTGCTTTAAAATTTTTTCGTTAAACAAAAGGCCCGGGATGTACCGGTTCTGAAGGGAGCCGCCGGTTAGAAATCATACGGGCATTTGGGCAAGTTCACATGGTGGGAAAGTGGTGGATCCTCACGCCTGTTTTGGAAATGGGTTAGACTGAATCTAGAACACGTATGAGTTAACATTGACTTCTGCCAGGGAGGCGATTTTTTAGTAAGATGTAGCTAATGCGTGTACAAGGGAAGGGAAGCACACACATCCCTCTAAGTGTCCATCAGCAGCAGCGCTATTCACCCTAATAACCTCCACGGGGCCAGAAGATCATGACAGGCTCCAAATAGACAGCTCCCTCCGAAGGTCAGGACCAAAAAGGATTAGGAACAGACTCGGGTTTATTGCTGTACTTGAACAAAGCACTGTCAGCCTGTCTAAAATGGTGCAGGAGAGAGATAATTAAAAGGAGCTCCAGAAGGAGGGAAAGTCTGGTCCAAGTGCTGGGTGGGAGTTACCACAGGAATTCAGAGGGACAGGGATAAGCAAATAGATCCTTTATTTAGAATGATTCATGGCTTCCCTTTTCCCCCCAGTAATTTTTAAGGTATATATTCAGATTTTGTCCTTTAGTAAGAATCTAAAAGTTTCATAGAGCCCGGTTTCCTAAACTGTTGTTCTCAACCCCAAAATTATGCTTTATTATCAGTAACTGTTCACTTTATATTTCTATTTTATGTACCTATATGGTCAGGGCCATGTAAAAATTTCTCAGGCGTATGGGAAAAGTTTGTTATTCTATTCAGTGCAAGGGAGAGAGGAGAGGAAGTAGCTCAGGAAACATCATTCGTAATGGAAGCATTTTTAATATTTTTCTTCCTAGTCTCTGTGATTCTTACCAGTGGGTACCGCTCTCCCTGAGGGCTAGTTCTGACATCTATAACCGTTATGGGGAGCATGGCTGTAAAAACACCGCAGAAGACCATCCAGGACGAACAGTATTCATCAATGCCATATCTAGTTAATTGGGTCCTAGGAGAAAGCTCACACGTGGAGCATACAGATGCCTCCTCCAAGAGTTCAGGGGATAGATAACCACTCGTCAGGAATGTTGTAGAGGTGAGTCCTGCTTGAGGTAGGAAGTGGAACCAGATGTCTTCTAGATTCCTTCAGACTCAGAGATAATGTGGTTCCCTGGAGTAAAAATGGTCTCCACGGGGCATGGTTTTCAGAAGAGTGACGCAAAGCAGATTCATAATGCACTGCAGCTTGAGTTGGACTGGTGGCACCATGGAAGTGCTGGTCTGATCCTTACTGAGATATTATGATTCTCAAGAGCCTCTGATCTCCAGGGCGTCTCTCTAAGTTGTCATATAAAGAGCAAGTAATCATACTAGGTTTTCTGGGGTACTTATCGGTATATGGTAGAAGTACCCTTCCATCCAGAAATAAATAAGGCCTCCAATTACTGAAAGGATGGACAATTTTACTCAAGTTTAGGTTGAAAGTGGTAGGCTAACCAGATCAACCTGCCTATCCTCAGCCCCACCCTGTTTCTGCTGCCTCTGCAGCTCTAGGAGCAAGATTAAGGGAAAGGCAGGTAATGTTGTGATTGGACAGGGATTTGTATTGGGGACTTCAAGCAGAAACTTTTCAAGTTCTATTAAAATGTCTTTGCAACAGCCATCTTGGCCCTGGGGATTTGCTTTTGTTCCATTTCACAGAAAGCTACACAGAAAGAATTAACTGGGTTGCCCCCAGTGGTGGAACCACAGAAAAGCAGTTAGTCAACACCTAGTATAAATAATTGGGTACTTGGATTTCTGATCATACAAAAGAAATTGCAGGGCATACACAAAGATTTCTGGGGATTCATAGTCCTTTGTAAATTTACTGGAGCTCTCTGTTTGGAGTGGGGGTGTTGATAGGCAATGGAGAGGGGTAATTGCCTATAATGAAAATCTGTCTAGTTATGACTATAGTAAATTATTTCTAAATGCCAGTAAGTAATGCTTAAAAAGCAAACAAACCCAACTCTCCATTTCCTTTCCAAATTCCCATGCTTTGATTTGGAGTCAGGAAAGTGTGGGTTCGAATTCTGCACTGGACACTAGCAATGTGCTATGAACAAATCTGTGCTTCGGTTTCTTTATATACAAAGTAGGTATAATAAGTGTAGTAATAATGACTATCTCATGAAGTTCTTCTACTTTGCAAACACTAAATAAATACATTAAAAGGTGCTTTTCATTTTTTCAAGAACACAAGATGATAAAAAGAAAGGAAAAAACTTCACCCTCCTCAACCCCAAGTATCCAAACTCTTCATGGCATTCTTTTAGAACTCATCTAAGATCCCGATTGGTTGTAAGTCACCCACCTTTGGAACCAGCTCATCAATGCTGCTTTCAAACACAGAAAATGATTCAAATGTATTTATAAATCTTTCTCTAAACAGAAAAGATTCAACTTAAAACATAATCATTTATTGGATCTTTCTTTCAAAAGCCCAGTCTTAGACTGCTAATTCAAGTACAGAATAAGCAAGTCCTTAAGGAAGAAAAGTAGCAGTGAAGTCAGTCACTAGTCTGTTTCAGAAAAAAAACCAAAAACAAAAACAAAAAAACATACTTCTTGTTTCTTCTGACAAATTACCATTTAGGAGGCATCCTAACAATTTATTGAAAGCTAGCAAACAATTTAGAATCACAATTTTTTTATTCTTCCTTCCCCTCCCCCCCAATCTTTTGATGTTCACTACGTAGTAGTACAGGTACAATTTTCAAGCTGAACAAAATAGATATTAGCAGTATATGTTGAACAGAAAAAATAGATATCTACTAGAATACGATACAGTTTATAGAATTAAGATAGTTTTTAAAAATAGTACTCAAAAAGTTCATGGGAATTTTTTTTATACATTTTATACACATTTATACATTCTTGAGAATTGTATAAGAACTTTTTAAATAATATTCCATAGTATATTACAGCTTTAATCATATGACTAGATAAAAGTTCAGGAAAAATAAAATCTTATTGAACTTATTCATTCAATTTGATAGAGCAAAATGCTTTTCTAATAAGCTCACCTCCAACCAAATGTCTCCCATGCATCATGTAGGATCATAGGAGATTCCTCAAAAGATATTTAATACCAATCTTCTTCAGTTGATGAAATATGGGTTTGATGAATGGGATAACATGATCTCCTAAGAATTAAAGTTGCAAGTGACCCAAAGGGCAAGAAAGAGATTATGGTATTAGTGAATGGGTTGCAACATATTACCAATTAAGACCTTTGCAAGGGAAGCTGTGTAAAAGATGTCCCAAACAAGTATGACTTAGAAGAGAAGAAATGTATTATGTATCAAAAATTATGGATAACAGGTAGATAGATTGCTTTTATTTTTTACTTGTACTCATGCAATATTACAGAAAGGTCTCTAGAATGTTGGGTAAACTTTGGAAGGTTTGGGGACTTATATGGACTACAATAGCATAGGATGAGAAAACTTGGATAGGTTTCAATCTGTACTTTTGGAGGGAGTACCCAAATAGGTGAGATTACAAAAGCACGGAGAGTTTCATAATTATTATAGAAACCTCTTAGTAAAATGAACAGGAATTACTTATTTTCCAACCTTAACTAAATAACATTTCAGACCTCTTTACCCCTTCAATACAATCCAACTTAAACTTAAATCATTTTAGAGTAGAGATACATAAGTTTGCACAAACTCATACACACTTATTTGTAGACATATACATAGGAAGCTGAATGAATAGTGGTAGACTAGGTAGACTGTGTGGAGTCCATCAGACTAGAGTTCCAATCCAGCCTCAGATACTTATATGTATGATCCTAGGCAAGTTACTTCTCCTCAGCTTCCTCACTGTAAAATGGAGATAATAAAGGCTCCTGCCTCACCAAGTTGTTCTGAAGATCAAATAAGATACTATTTGATTCAATGCTTGACTTATATTAGATGCTTAATAAATACTTATTCCCTTCTTTATGGCTTCAGCCTGAAGATAAAATGAATGATCTGAATTCCAATTACTTAAGAATGGCAATTCTTATGGAAGTACTAGGAAAATACCTTTCTTAACATATTGTAATAATAACAGAACTAGCCCTATGGGTAAGCAAAGTTAAGTAGTCTCCTACCAGTAATGATTTGAGAGTTACTGGGCCGGTTCTAAATCACTTTCTCCTACTGATTGGTGGCTCAAGCCTAAAACCCTAGTATTAGGGATTCATTCCTTTGCATTATGTATAGTCCTCTCCCAGCATTCTTTTAAAATGCAAATATGCCACTTCATAAAGGCAGGACCAGAGGCAAGAAGCACACACAAAAACTACCTGGCCCAATCTAACCGTTTCCTTTACTTTTCTAACTAGTAGAGAGGTTCTCATTCTCAAAAAAACTAAAGAGTATTGAGGGAAGAGAAATCCAACTCCAATAGGACTGAGTCTAGGACACTGTAATGAATTCTGGTGCCCTTCCTGCCTCAGGTCATTTGTCCATACTTCATCTGGCTAGTTGCTGATAAATCCAGAATCCATCTTTACTTTCTGCAGATGAGATTAGGGAGCTGTCAGGGAGAATTCTTCAGGCCTATATGACTTTCCTTCCATGTTAGGAGAGAACCCTGCTCTTTGCTCATTAATTCTTGATACAAAGGATTACTTTTCTGACTAGAAGCGTTAAAACAGTCTGAATAAATTTAATTGGAAGGACCCAGTAGTTTAAAAACTGGGCTCTTGGGGTCAGAAGGAGGGGAAGTTAAGGGTTGGGGATACTCGAGATAGATTTTTGCTTAGGTCAAATTATGAGTTGAATTGTTTCTTCTATCTTAAACCAAGTTCCACAGAATTTCTTATTCCTAACTCCAGCTAATTCTTATCTAATCTTGGGTTGTGAGTCAATTTTAGGGAAGGCTGATAATTCCATCCACTTATAGACATATCCTCAAGGGCAAAAAGCTATGGTAGTTTCATTGTCTCCTTAGAGAACTAACCCCTAGAAAGCTGTATGGGTCTTTAGGGACGATTCAAGAATTTGGTTCTTAGAGTGGACAGAGTATATAATCCACTGAGGTCTTATTATGTTTGGATTGTGTTTATATCTAAGATCTAGAACTTTCATATCTGTCCTAGAAACAAGCAAACTGATCTTAGGACAGGGGTAAACCCTGAAACTGTGGGGAACACAGCTTCAGGGTGCACCCCTGTCACCACAGTTTCAGGGTTCACACCCCACCCCTCACCCCCGGCACTTATACATCCTGGAATAAGAAAGTATATTGGGGCTCATTCTGGTTCAGACTTATGTTTTTGAGTTTGAAGAACAGACAGACAGAATTCTGAAGATGGCAGAAAGTTTACTACTGGTCTTGGATTTCTGGCTCTGGTCCCAGTAAAATATAAGCAGCTTTAGGACAGGCACTGTTATAATTTTTATCTTTGTAGTTCTAGTACCCAGGAACTTGTTTTGCCTTCCACATAACAGATGGTTAGTAAATGCTTGTTGAATAGTACCAAACCTGCCAAGTACAAGAACCTACCAACTCTTGATATATAACTTGACCTCAGCCTTTTTCCTCAATCTTAAAATGTGAATGATATTTGCCTTACCCACTTCACAGAGCTATGAGAATCTTTGTAAACTCTACAAACTATGTGTCTTTTGTACACTGCAAAATGTTATAAAATTTCCCCTTAAAGTTCCTTCCTCAAACTGAATTCTCCCTTAACAGATGAAGAGGGGTAGCTGCTATTTCTTTCTTTCTTTCTTTTTTGGATGGCTGCAGTTTCTGACAGAGTGGAGTCAGGAAGGGCTGGGCTCAAACCTACCCTTAGAATTTTACTAGCTTTGTGATGCTGGGCAAATCCCCATAACCTTTGTCTGCTTCAGTTTCTTCAACTGTAAAAATGGGACTAAATACATCTACCTCCCAAAGCTGTTATGAGGATAAAATGAGATGTTTTGAACATGTTTTGCAAAAACCAAATATATTAATAATGTAAAGGAGGTAGTTTAACGTTCACCAGAAATCTATCATCATGGAATTGTCCTAATTTGAGACTTGTCATTTCACAGACTTCTGTGTCTACAGCCTTCACTGGACATCAAATCTTTCAGAAGAAAAAGAATAAAAAGTATCTCTAGTATTCAAACATTCTTTTCGAGAAAATCCAGGAAGATTAAATAAGGGGATTATAATCAAGGGTTATCTAAGAAGTAATAAATTTAAAGCTCAAAGTAAAACAAATTCCCCTCCCAATCCCTACAATGTTTTGTTTTTTTTCTCTTTGTCCAGTCACAATTAAATAATAGGTTAAAGAACAGATCAAAGAAAGAAGCAAATATAATCATGCAGCTTATGAAGCCCTACAAGTCTGATTGTCCAGTCATAGTAGTCAAGAGCCATAGTAAAAAATTAAATGTATCTAATTTTTAAGGTACAATGTAATAACCATGAAAGAAGATAATTGTCATGTATTCAAATATACAGGACAACTGTCCATTTAACCTGGAAATATGGAAAGCAAAATCAGATTCAATCATACTATTTCCTAGATACTTTGGATTTTTGTTGGTTGTTTTACATTTTGGCATATCAAAAACAAACACACACCTTTTTGTTGATGCCTTAGTCTTTGTGACTGCATTTGGGGGGGGAGGGGGGTTGTCAAAGATTTTACTTATAGAAAACTGAGGTAAAATAATACTAACTGGAAGATGAGTTTTCCTGGACTTTCAGACTAGGACTCTAACCATTGTACCACCTAGCTTTTATATTTAGACTATATTAATTTTCCTGTAAGATCTTTTCCTCAAATTAAATTCTTCCATACATGACAGAATATACCACATTTTATATCTGTATTTTCTCAATCCAGATAAATCATTCACATAGGATTGGTATTGATCATTAAACTAAATCAATCATAGTTCAGTTCTTTTTTTTTTTTTTTCCTTTTTTTGGGGGCAATTGGGATTAAGTGACTTGTCCAGAGTCAAACAGCTAGTATGTTTCTGAGTTCAAATTTGAACTCAGGTACTCTTGACTTCAGGGCTGGTGTTCAAATCTATTGCTTCACCTGGTTGCTCTTCACAGTTCAATTCTTTAAAAAAAAAAAAATAGCTATTCTCATATGTATTGGGATAAAATGAAAATGTAAGTTAGGGGAGAGGTGCATTGTATTATCAGAAAAAAATTCTGAAATGCTCTCTGGATCTCATTTACTTCATTTGCAAAATGAGGGGGTTGAATTAGATATAGATAAGGGAAAATGTCCCCAAGCACAGCTCAGTTTGGAAATATACTGAAGAACTTTGACCTATTATTCTAAGACTATTGCCATAGCAAAGAAAGGAGCATGATAAATACATTTACATGTCTAATCCCTACCTTTCCCTTTTAGGGATGAAAGGTTTAATATCTATCAGTCTCTACACCCACTATACTCCACTTGTCATGTCTTTCTGCCACCTCTAAAGGTAATAGTGATGATAACTGCTACATATATAGCTTTTCATAGTCACAAAGTGATTTACATACATTATCTCACTTGGCTTTTGTAACAATTCTGTACAGAATCCTTGATCAAATATAACATGCTCATATTATATTAAACTCCAGGAGTTTAAATGACAAAGCTAGCAAAAGATCTTTTTGATTCTCAAAACACAGGTTTCCTGACCCCAAATCAGAGAATCATAAAATTCTGGTGCTGACAGGGACCAGAAGTCCTGTGGGCCAATCCACTTTCTTGACTTGTAAGGACACTTGGGAACAAAGAAGTTAAGCCAACTCTGGAAAACAGAGCAAAGGGACTAAAGAGAGGAGGTAAAGATGAGTCAGAGGAAAGAGCCCTCACTGATCTCAAAGAGCTTACCTTTTAATAGAGAAGACAACTTCTATCTAGGAGGTGAGAGAGGGTGTGTTTTGGTCTGGGAAATCATAGAGGTGGTGAATGGGACAATAGATTGGCAAATGAATAGATAATTAGTAGGGTTAATTTGATTATTGTACTCAGAGCAAGGAGAATGGTGAATGGCTTTTGGAGCCATAATGAAAAGAAGATTTAGAACTCTTTATGGTAGGTGGATACTCCAAAAGCTCAGGTTTCTAATATACTTTAACTTTTTGAACTTTCATCACAACTTTAGCTAGCACATGGTTTATCTATTTATTTAGCTCCAATTCACATGATCTATGGCAGGACTCAGACTAGAACCTAGGTCTTTTGAGAGCTTTGCCAGTCCATTTCTGCTCCTACTAGAGCATACTGCCCCTTACTACCATTCATTTCTCAACATGTTATTTCCTATTTTTAACACTGGTTTTATTTGCTGTTTTGTCCTGTTTCTTTTAGACCTGGCCTAATTTTAGTTATGTTTCTCTTAATGTACATATCTCCCTTTAGGGAACCAGTTTGTATTCTAGCATGAACCACTCAATTTTGAGACACTGCTAATTAAGCCTGGGTCTCAGGAGTGCAGGGAACAGGTTTCCTTGAGAAGATTTTCTTGGTTCTCACCAGGAGAAATTTCAAGAGGAGGAGCAGCCCTATTCCCAGGGAAAGGTCCATGCCATGCATCAGAATCTCTGAATGAACTAGAAGCAGTCCTTACCCATACTATTTGCTGAGCCCATAAGAGAAGAGAAATGAGGATCACAAAAGAACTAGAACCTAGACTTATAGTTCTCTGAAGTTTACAAAGTAATGGACTTGCCTTAAACAATATTGTGGGATGGGTAGTCTATTATCATTCTCGATTTACAAATTTAAAAAATTAAAAAAAATGAAACTCTGAAGAATAGAGGTTTGGGCTAACTTCACACATCTAGCATTTTAAAAGGAGCATAATATCTTTTTTAAAATTATAGCTTTTTTATTTACAGAATACATGCTGGGGTAATTTTTCAGCACTGACATTGCAAAATTTTGTTCCCTCCTTCCCCCCACCCCTTCCCCCAGATGGCAGGTTCAAAAATACACATTGAATATGTTAAAGTATAAGTTAAATACAATATATGTATACATGTCCAAACAGTTATTTGAGCATAATATTTCTTTTTTTTTTTTTCCCCTGAGGCTGGGGTTAAGTGACTTGCCCAGGGTCACATAGCTAGGACGTGTTAAGTGTCTGAGACCAGATTTGAACTCAGGTCCTCCTGACTTCAGGGCTGGTGCTCTAGCCACTGTACTACCTAGCTGCCCCAAGCATATTATCTTTCAAGCCAGAAGACAAGAGTTTGGATTCTGTGTAAAGAATGGGGTTCTAGTTCTGTCTTTGTCACTAATTAGCTATGTGAAGCCTCCAGTTCAGGCTGACATCTAGGGCCTTGAATCTTTTCTTCTGCAAGATAATCAATAAAATAAACTAAAAGGGTTGGGTTAGAATATCTCCAAGATCCTTATTATCTCAAAGAGTCTGTGAAACACATTCAGTTACTAGGGTACTTTTATTTTGCTTGAAGGAGAAACAACCATTCTGGAGAGGAATCTGGAACTATGCCCAAAGGGCTATAAAACTGTGTACATGCCTTTGACGCAGCAGTGCTATTACTGGTCTGTACCCCAAAGAAATCACAAAGGAGGGAAAAGGACTCACATGTGCAAAAAATGTTTGTAGCAGCTCTTACTGTCGTAACAAAGATTGGAAAAGGAGTGGATGCCCATCAATTAGGTAGCAATGGAATATTACTATTCTATGAAAAATGATGAACAAGCTGATTATAGAAAGGCCTGGAAAAATTTACATGAACTGATATTGAGTGAAATGAACAGAACCAGGATTACACTGTACACAATAACAGCAAAAATGTTCAATGATTAATTATGAAAGGCTTGGTTCTTCTAAGCAGTTCAGTGATCCAAAGCAATCCCAATAGACTTTGGACAGAAAATACCATCTGCATCCAGAAAAAGATCTAAGGAGACTAAATGTAAATCAATACATGCTATGCTCACTTCTTTTTTTCTGTTTTTAAATTTCTCCCATGGTTTTTCCCTTTTGCTCTGTTTTTTCCTCTCTCAACATGATTCATAAAGCAATGCATATTAAAATAGACTTGCAAAAAAAAATTTTGCTACCTCCACAGAAGAGGCTTAAGTATGTACTGTTTTAAATGTGGGAGAAGGTAGTGAATTTTTTGCTATTACTAAATTGTCTATGTTTTGCCATCTACTTGGGAACAACAGGAAATCTTGCTTTCTCTAATAGCAAAAGGATCGATAATAGCCTTACTCCTCACTTAAAATGTCCCACCCTCAATTTAAAGACAAGGTTAGAGTGACCCTGTCTGCTGTCCCCTTCATTATTCAGGTTGGTATCAGAAATTTGCACAGAAAGGCTGAGATTGGAATCTTGGTCAAGCTTCCCCTTCTACTCATGCCCAGCTTAAACCTCACCATGCCCCTTTAACCTGAGGTTTCCAAGTACACTGAGCATTCTCGAACATTTAAAAAAATCTCTGCCTCTTGCTCCTTCTGGTCAGTGGGTCAAACCTAAAGGCTCTCTCAATTTCATTCTCTGCTGCTGTTGGAAACACTCCCTTCTCCTTTATTTTTATTTTTATTTTTTTCTTTTTTTCCTACATGTCTGCTTTCCCTCTGGTCTGGACGAAGTCCCCATCACTGAGGGACGATTTTCAGTCTCAGTGAAGGTGAGAGAGGTTGTATACTTCTCTGTTCTATTGACTTCTGGCTCTCTCTCCTCACTTTACACACCAAATCTATATCTGCTTGTTTGGGAGAGGGTGGATACTGAGGAGTAGAGTGGGGAAGCAAAAGAGTACTATTTTTTTACAGTCTCCAAAACTAAGCACCTTTTCCTCTTAGGATGACACATTCTCTCATTTTCCCTTTCTGATACACATTTACTCATAAGATATGTTATCCACTCATTGCCATATTCTGTGCCATCTGCCCTAGTCTGTCTATATGTCCATCTCCTCTTCTCCTCCCTCCCTTTCCCCACTTCTTATCCAACACTGTTCTGTTCTAGGCTCAGCTCTCCTACCTTGAGTTTAAGGCAGGCAGCCAATTCACTAGGAAGAGATTGGCAAAGACAAAGCTGCTCCACCTTGAGGCACTGAGCTCAACCAGGACCTTGGTAACCCGGGCTTCAGTAAGGAAGGCATAAGGAAATTGAGGTGGAAGCAAGAGTCTATCCAAGAACGTAAAAGGAAAAAAGAAAAGAGAGAAAGGCTGAAGAGATTAACTAGAGAGATCTGAGGTTGGGGGGGGGGGAAGGGAGGGCCTAAAGATTTAGGAGAGAGAAAAGTTGCTACCAAGAGACAAAACCATGGATAAAGAAAGAAGAGAAAAAGAACTGACTTTCCAGAATGAAAGGTGATTTAGAGAAGGAATTGAAAGTGTGTTACAGCCACCACATAGAGTTGATTATGATAAAGCAAAGGAGACCCAGGAAAGAAAACTTAAGAGGACAATGTAGAGAGACTCATGGCAGGAGGAGGGAATTGAAGGAAAAGGTGGCACCTGAAGTGAGCCTTGAATTATTCGGGTTCTCAGATGTCACTCTTTTGAATTTATATTTTTGTTTATATTGAGTCATTTCAGTCCTCTTCAATTCTTCATGATTCCATGTGGGGTTTTTGAAATGATTTGTCATTTCTTTAGCTTATTTTACAGATGAGGAAACTGAGGCAAACAGGGTTAAGTGACTCG
Organism: Sminthopsis crassicaudata; assembly: GCF_048593235.1. Classification (NCBI taxonomy): domain Eukaryota; kingdom Metazoa; phylum Chordata; class Mammalia; order Dasyuromorphia; family Dasyuridae; genus Sminthopsis; species Sminthopsis crassicaudata. The sequence goes on along the minus strand of NC_133619.1, from coordinate 275,717,933 downwards.
TCTAGGGTCTAGGGTCAAACAATTGGTGTCTGAAATCAGAAATCAGGCCCAGTGTGCTATTGACTACCACCTAGATGCCTCTGTTATTAGATTCCATTAAAAGGAGGGACTCAATTTTATTTAAAATTTGCACTTGCCACTCAAATTATCACAGTACTTTAAACAGAGTTGATACTTAGTAAAAGTTGTTACTGAATTTGTGTATACATGTATAAAAGCACTAGGTTTTGGAGTCACAATATCTGAACTCAAATTTAATCTCAGTTCTAGCTGTGGACTCTGGACAAGTCACTTAATCCTAATTACCTTTGTTTCCTCGTACTGTGAGCTGGAGAAGGAAATGGCAAAACATTCCAGTATCTCTGCCAAGAAAACCCCAAATGAGGTCACAAAGAATTGGACATGACTGAACAACATACATGTATTTCTATGTATGTGGGTGAATCTCTGTTCCTCTTGTGGTCCAGGTTTTAGGAACAATCAACTAAGATCCTTCTATAATCTTCCCCTCATATTGTATGTGATACTTTCCACATCTTTTTATGTCTTATACTTCCTTGTTCTATCTATTCTCTCCCTTTTATTCTCCCCATGAATCTGATCTCTTTCCTTTCATGAACTAGTTAAGGATTCCTGATGGTCACCCCCACCACTATTATCCTGATCTTCCTTCTGGGCAACTAGGCTTGGGCACGTGAGGAATTTAGAAGAGCAGACAAAACTACAGATAAGGGAACTTCTAGAGGAGAGTCTTGATTCAGACAGGCTTCTAAGGCCTTTGCACCACTAGGAAGAGTTATGAAGGAGATTCATTTATCTGGACAATGGTTATAGTAACAGCAGCTCTGACAAGGCAGCCCTGAGACTTTTGCTGAATATTAGAAGACTTTGAGATCTCTCCAATGATGAATGCTTATGCTCTATGGTTATGATTATAGGGAAAGAAAACCTTGGATCTCTCTAGGAGTTGACAAGTCATCTAAATTTTTGCTTCCTTAAAGACTAGGCTGAAATGCTTCCAAAGGGAATAAAGGAAGGATATAAAGTGAGGTGTTGAGGGTAGGCCAGGAATAGATGATGGGGGAAGAGAAATCCCCAACACTTCTAGAAATTTTGGCCCTCAAGTTGCTGGAGATGAGGTCTCTGACCTCAGATGGATATCTCCAATCAGAATTTCCCTAGCAATGTTTCTGCCCCAAGGATGTTTTTCTGCATTTTAATTCTGCCTGGGAAGACCAAACTTACTAAACTATTCTCCTCTTGCTTCAACTGTTACTCTGCAATGACATTCTTCTGGCAAGTTCCCTACTCATCCACTGATTGCCAATTTTTGTCCTTATCAGATTAAGAGAAGCCACCTGAAAGGCCGGAATCAAGAAAAATACCATTTTTTTTTTTTTTTTAAGTTTGAAGAAGACCCTAGATGTCCTTTTCAACTGGCTAAATGACTATGTTTCCTATAAAATAGACATCATTAAAGATGTTACATGTCAGTACAACTGACAACCATGCTGAACTAAAGAAAAGAGATTAATATTAAAATAATGTGCTTCTCCCATAATAGTCCAGAAATATACACATCCCTCTTTCCACACTCCGGTCTTCATTTTTTTCTGCCTTAGGAAGAGAAAGCTTCCCTAGCATAGGGTGGACGGACACCTCCATGGGTTAAACACAGTTCATGGTTCTAGAAAATAAAATGCATTTTCCTATTCCCTCCATGATTTAATGGATCATTCCATATCCAGGTCTGAATTCACTTTTTCCTTTCTTTTTTTTTCTTTTATTTTTTTTATTAATTTTTATAATCATAACATTTTCTTTGACAGTACATATGCATAGGTAAATTTTTTTTACAACATTATCCCTTGTACTCCCTTCTGTTCCGAGTTTTTCCCCTCCTTCCCTCCACCCCCTCCCCTAGATGGCAGGCATTCCCATACATATTAAATATCTTATAGTATATCCTAGGTACAATATATATGTGCAGAACCGAATTTTGTTGTTGTTGTGTTGCAAAGGAAGGATTGTATTCAGAAGGTAAAAATAATCTGGGAAGAGAAACAAAACAAAATAAAAAAACAAAACAACAAAAAAAAAAACAAAAAAAAACACAATGCTCACAGTTTACACTCATTTCCCAGTGTTCCTTTTCTGGATGTAGCTGATTCTGTCCATCATTGATCATTTGGAATTGGATTAGCTCTTCTCTATGTTGAACATATCCACTTCCATCAGAATACATCCTCATACAGTATTGTTGTTGAAGTGCATAATGATCTCCTAGTTCTGCTCGTTGCACTCAGCATCAGTTGATGTAAGTCTCTCCAAGCCTCTCTGTATTCCTCCTGTTGGTCATTTCTTACAGAACAATAATATTCCATAACATTCATATACCATAATTTACCCAACCATTCTCCAATTGATGGACATCCATTCATTTTCCAGTTTCTAGCCACTATGAAAAGGGCTGCCACAAACATTTTGGCACATACAGGTCCCTTTCCCTTTTTTAGTATTTCCTTGGGATATAAGCCCAGTAGTAGCACTGCTGGGTCAAAGGGTACGCACAGTTTGATAACTTTTTGGGCATAATTCCAGATTGCTCTCCAGAATGGTTGGATTCTTTCACAACTCCACCAACAATGCATCAGTGTCCCAGTTTTCCCACAGCCCCTCCAACATTCATCGTTATTTGTTCCTGTCATCTTAGCCAATCTGACAGGTGTGTAATGATATCTCAGAGTTGTCTTAATTTGCATTTCTCTGATCAATAGTGATTTGGAACACTCTTTCATATGAGTGGAAATAGTTTTAATTTCATCATCTGAAAATTGTCTGTTCATATCCTTTGACCATTTATCAATTGGAGAATGGCTTGATTTCTTATAAACTAAAGTCAATTCTCTGTATATTTTGGAGATGAGGCCTTTATCAGAACCTTTAACTGTAAAAATGTTTTCCCAATTTGTTACTTCCCTTCTAATCTTGTTTGCATTAGTTTTGTTTGTGCAGAAACTTTTTAATTTGGTGTAATCAAAATTTCTATTTTGTGATCAATAGTGGTCTCTAGTTCTCCCTTGGACACAAACTCCTTCCTCCTCCACAAGTCTGAGAGGTAAACCATCCCCTGTTCCTCCAATTTATTTATGATTTCATTCTTTATGCCTAAATCTTGGACCCATTTGGATCTTATCTTAGTATGTGGTGTTAAATGTGGGTCCATGCCTAGTTTCTGCCATACTAATTTCCAGTTTTCCCAGAAGTTTTTGTCAAATAATAAATTCTTATCCCAAAAGTTGGGATCTTTGGGTTTGTCAAACACTAGATTGCTATTTTTATTCACTATCTTGCCCTGTGAACCTAACCTATGCCACTGATCAACTAGTCTATTTCTTAGCCAATACCAAATGGTTTTGGTGACTGTTGCTTTATAATATAGTTCTAGATCAGGTACAGCTAGACCACCATCATTTAATTTTTTTTTCATTACTTCCCTTGAAATTCTTGACCTTTTGTTGTTTCATATGAATTCTGTTGTTATTTTTTCTAGGTCATTAAGATAGTTTCTTGGGAGTCTGATTGGTATAGCACTAAATAAATAGATTATATTAGGGAGTATTGTCATTTTAATTATATTTGCTTGGCCTATCCAAGAGCACTGAATGTCTTTCCAATTATTTAAATCTGACTTTATTTTTGTGACAAGTGTTTTGTAATTTTGCTCACATAATTCCTGACTGTCCTTTGGTAGATATATTCTCAAATATTTTATACTATCAACTGTTATTTTGAATGGAATTTCTCTTTGTATCTCTTGCTGTTGGATTGTGTTGGTAATGAATGTATAAAAATGCTGAGGATTTATGTAGATTTATTTTGTATCCTGCAACTTTGCTAAAGTTCTGAATTATTTCTGATAGCTTTTTAGCAGAGTCTTTGGGGTTCTCTAAGTATACCATCATGTCATCTGCAAAGAGTGATAGTTTGATTTCCTCATTTCCTACTCTAATTCCTTGAATTTCTCGGCTCTTATTGCCGAGGCTAGTGTTTCTAGTACTATATTGAATAGTAATGGTGATAGTGGGCAACCTTGTTTCACTCCTGATCTTACAGGGAAAGGTTCTAATTTATCGCCATTACATATGATGTTTACTGATGGTTTTAAATATATGCTCGTTATTATTTTAAGGAATAGTCCATTTATTCCAATACTCTCAAGTGTTTTTAGTAGGAATGGATGTTGGATTTTATCAAATGCTTTTTCTGTATCTATTGAGATGATCATATGGTTTTTATTAATTTGATTATTAATATGGTCAATTATACTAATCGTTTTCCTAATATTAAACCAGCCCCGCATTCCTGGTATAAATCCCACTTGGTCATAGTGTATTATCCTGGGGATGATTTTCTGAAGTCTTTTTGCTAATATCTTATTTAAGATTTTAGCATCAATATTCATTAAGGAAATTGGCCTATAGTTTTCTTTCTCAGTTTTTGATCTACCTGGTTTAGGTATCAGTACCATGTCTGTGTCATAAAAGGAACTTGGTAGGACTCCTTCAATCCCTATTTTTTCAAATAGTTTATATAGCATTGGAGCTAGTTGTTCTTTAAATGTTTGGTAGAATTCACATGTAAATCTATCTGGTCCTGGGGATTTTTTCTTAGGAAGTTAGTTAATAGCTTGTTCTATTTCTTTTTCTGAGATGGGACTATTTAGACTACTTACTTCTTCCTCTGTTATATTTTTGAAGGTATTCTTCCATTTCATTTAAGTTATCGAATTTATTGGCATAAAGTTGAGCAAAGTAGCTCCTAACTATTGTTCTAATTTCCTCTTCATTAGTGGTGAGTTCTCCCTTTTCATTTTCAAGATTAACAATTTGCTTTTTCTCTTTCCTTTTTTTAATCAGGTTTACTAAGGGTTTGTCTATTTTGTTGGTTTTTTCATAGAACCAACTCTTAGTTTTATTAATTAATTCAATAGTTTTTTACTTTCAATTTTATTAATCTCACCTTTTATTTTTTGAATTTCAAGTTTGGTGTTTGTCTGGGGGTTTTTAATTTGTTCCTTTTCTAGCAATTTTAGTTGTAAGCCCAATTCGTTGTCCCTCTCTCTATTTTATGCAAATAGGCCTGTAGAGATATAAAACTTCCCCTTATTACTGCTTTGGCTGTATCCCACACATTTTGGTATGATGTCTCATTATTGTCATTCTCTTGGGTGAAGTTATTAATTATGTATGATTTGCTGTTTTACCCAATCATTCTTTAATATAAGATTATTTAGTTTCCAATTATTTTTTGGTCTATTTTCCTCTGGCTTTCCCCTATATTTTTGCCATAAAAATATGTAAAGAACATATGTATAATTTGTCCTAGAAACTAGAGGTGGAAAGGAAATTATATCATAAAAAAAGTGTAAAGTGGTGGTACTACATCTCATGAAGAGGCAAAGGTAACCTATTATATCTGAGAGAAAGAAAGGAGGGAGATGAACATAGTGTATATCAATAGACATATTTGATTTATGGTGAAACTTCTTCCACTTCATTGAAAAGTGAGAGGGAAGGAGTAAGTTAAGGGGAAGGGAATACAGAAATTGTGAGGAAAAGGGGTAAAATAAGGAGAGGAACTTTAAGGTGGGGGAGGGATACTAAAAAGGGAGGGCTGTGAAAAGCAAGTGGTGTTCACAAGTTTAATACTGGGTAGGGGGGTAAGAGAGAAGGAAAGGAGAAAAGCATAAGCAGGGGTTAACAGGATGGCAAGCGATATAGAATTAGTCATTCTAACCATAAATGTGAATGGGGTAAACTCCCTCATAAAGAGGAAGCAGTTAGCAGACTGGATTAAAAGTCAGAATCCTACTATATGTTGTTTACAGGAAACACACCTGAAACAGGGTGAGACATTCAAACTAAAAGTAAAAGGATGGAGCAGAATCTACTATGCTTCAGGCAAAGCCAAAAAAGCAGGGGTAGCCATCCTCATCTCAGATCAAGCAAAACCAAAAATTGATCTAATTAAAAGAGATAAGGCAGTGCATTATAAGCTGCTAAGGGGTAGCATCAATAATGAAGCAGTATCAATATTAAACATATATGCACCAAGTGGTGCAGCATCTAAATTCTTAAAAGAGAAATTAAGAGAGCTGCAAGAAGAAATAGACAGCAAAACTATAATAGTGGGAGATCTCAACCTTGCACTCTCAGAATTAGATAAATCAAACCACAAAATAAATAAGAAAGAAGTCAAAGAGGTAAATAGAATACTAGAAAAGTTTGATATGATAGATCTCTGGTGAAAGCTAAATGGAGACAGAAAGGAGTATACTTTCTTCTCAGCAGTTCATGGAACCTATACAAAAATTGATCATATACTAGGGCATAAAAACCTCAAAATCAAATGCAGTAAGGCAGAAATAGTAAATGTATCCTTTTCAGACCACAATGCAATCAAAATTACACTTTTTCCTTTCTTTCTGCTTTTGAGGAGCCATAATTATATAGATATTTACTAACTTTGTGATTCTGAGCAAGTCACCTAACCCTGTTTGCCTTAGTTCTTCACTTGTAAAATGAGCTAGATAAGAAAAATGGCAAACCACTCCAGTGTATTTGCCAAGAAACCCCAAATAGAATGTCGAAGAGTTGGATATGAATGGACAGCAACAACAACAAATTAAATTTTAGAGATAGCTATGTGATACGGTTAATAGAGTACCTGTCCTTAGAAAGGCTCATCTGGCCTCAGAGGCTACTGAAAAAAATGGCAAACTACTCTAGTATCTTTGCCAAGACAACCTCAAGTGGAATTATGAAGAATGGGACATGACTGAAAATAATTGAACAACAAAAAATAATACTTATTAATAAAATCTATTTTGTTCACATTGAACCCCTAGATTATAGATTAATCAATTAGAAGACAATTCTCTCTCTCTCTCTCTCTCTCTCTCTCTCTCTCTCTCTCTCTCTCTCTCTCTCTTTCTGTCTCTCGCTATCTATCTCTCTCTCTCTGTGTGTCTCTCTCTTTCTCCTTTCTCTCTCTTTCTCTCTCTAATCTTCCTTTTCCCCCTGTTTCTTCTTTTCCCTCCCCTTTCTACCTTTTCATTCTTATCTTCCTTCCCCAATCCTCTCTCTGTACCTGCCTAACCATGGCTTCCTCACCTATCTTTGAGCAAACAAAAAACAGACTAGTAATTCATTGTTTAACTAGCTTTACCTTAATACTGTCTAAATAGAAATGTTTTAAAAAATACCTTTAAAAACATAGATAAATTTTGGATAAGATATAGGATCTCTGAGGAAGAGAGGAGAGGCAAGAATGGAAAATGACATCACCTCCTTGGATTGATACCCGACCAGTTCAGAAGCTAAGATCTGTTCAGATCTCTTAATCAAGGAGTCCAATATTGGTTTCATAATGCAGTTTGGGTCTCAATTCCATATTATTTTCATAAGCTTCTATTGATTTAGTCTCTCCCTCTTCCACATAAACTTTTTTGGGGAATGCTACCTACTCATTCTTTTACTCTTCCTTGGGAGGAGGAAAGACTGAGTTTTCAGTTAGCTTCCAGAGGCTCACAGAGATAGTGAACCCCATATATATATTCTGGAATTTCTCTTGTGTTGAAATAAGAAGCAGCTTTTTTTTTCTGCAAAAAGAATATTGACGGAGCAGCTAGATGGCACAGTGGATAGAGCACCAGCCCTGAAGTCAGAAGGACCTGAGTTCAATTCTGGCTTCAGATACTTAATACTCCTAGCAATGTGATCCTGGACAAGCAACCCCAATTGCCTCAGCAAAAAAAAAAAAAAAAAAAAAAAAGAGTATTGACTCAGAAGACTTGCATTCAAAACCTGGTTCAACTACTTAGCACTTTAGGTCACTCTCTTTTCCCCTAATTTTCTTCATTTGTGCAATAAAGAAGTCTGGACTTTCCTTTTAGAAGATGATAACTAACTAACTCTAACTGTAAACATCTAACTCAAAAATTAATAGAAACAATCAAGAAATTATTACACATGTACTATATGCCAGGCACTATGCTAACTGGAGATACAAAAAGACAAAATACAGTTTCTTTCCTCAAAAAGCTTACAATCTGATGAAGAAGACAATATGCAAACAATTTATACAAAGCAAGCTGTATACAGGATAAATAGAAAATAATTAACAGAGGGAAGGTAACCGAATTAGGAGATGTTGGGACAGACTTCCAGTAAAAGAAGAGATTTTAATTGGGACTTAAAGGAAGCCAGGGAGGTCAGTAAATGGATCAGAAGAGGGATTATAATCCAAGCATGGGAAACATCAAAAGAAAATGCACAAAGCCATTGGGGAATATGATATAAAAATACTTGAAAAGTAGGAAAGGGCTAACTTATGAAAGACTTTGAATGCCAACTATGTCATTTTATATTTGATCCTGAAAATGATAGGAACCACTGGAGCTTATGGGGGATTGGGAAGATGATATTTAGGAAATAACTGAATGGAGGATACAATTCTGTGAAAATTTCTATGAAGCCACCAGAAACTCAAAAAGGTCACAAGTTCAAGCCAAACATCCCCCAGCCAGAGTTCTACACTAACATGAAATTCAAAATTATTAAAAAAGATTGAGAAAAAATGAGCAAATAAAAAAGAGAATTTAACTATAGAAATCTACTATAGTGATAGAAAAGCTCAAGATACAAATTCAGAAGACAAAGATGTGAAATCCTTAACAATAAAAGACTCAAAGAAAAATGTAGATTGAACACACACTCAATGAGAATTTCTAGAAGAGTAAAAGATTTTTTTTTAAGGACAATTTTTTAAAAATCAAATAAGAATGATAGAGGAAAGAGAGAAAAGAAAATCATATCAATGCAAGAACATTTTGAAAAGAGTATTAACAGGTTAGTAAAAGAAGAATAAAAAATGCTGAAGAAAATAATTTCTTAAGAATCACCAAATGGTAAGAGATCCAAAACTTCACTGACGAAAAGAATTGGAATTTCTGAAGAGGAGGATAATGTCTCCATGAGACATCAAGAAATAATAAAACAAAATCAAAAGACTGGAAAAATTAGAAGAAAATGTGAAATATCTCATAGGAAGAATGTGTCATAAACACACATAAGTGGGTATGGAAATTCATTTTACCCAACAGAGAAGTAAAAGAGTAAAGGACTAAGAGAATTGGGGGGGTGGTAGTAGGGTGGATAAAAGAGAAAATAGACCAAGGGAGGCAATGGCCAGAGGCAAAATAGATTATTGAGCAGGAAACAAGGTTTAAAAAGAAGGGTATATAGGATGGAAAGAGATACATAGTAATTATAACTGTGAATGTAAATTTCGTGAATTCATTCATAAAGTGAAAAATTATAAAAGATTGAATTAAAAAAACACAATTCAAAAATATGTTCTTTACAAGAGATACGCTTGAAAGAGAAAGACATACATGAAATTAAGGGACTGGAATAGAATCGATTATGCTTCATATGAAGAAAAAAAAAAGCAGGGATACTAATCATGATCTCAGACAAAACAAAAGCAAATATAGATCTAATTAAAAGAGAGAATGAAGAAACTTCATTTTGCTAAAAAGCACTGTGGGCAATGAATTAATATCAGTACTAAATATATATGTCCCAAATGGCATAGTATCTATGTTCTTGAAGGGAGAATTAAATGAATTACAGAGGAAATAGATAATAATATTAGTGGTGGGAATGTCAATATATCCCTCGAGTTCCTGGATAATCTTACTATAAAATAAAAAAGAAATGAGTTAAAGAGAGAAAAAGAATTTTAGAAAAGTTAGATATGACAAACCTCAAAAAACATTGGGAAATAGAAAATAACCCTTTTCTATAACTGTACATGGAATCTTCACAATTAATTATGTATTAGTGCATAAAAACCTCAAATACAAATGCAGAAAAGCAGAATTATTAAATGCACCCTTTTGAAGAACAATGCAATAAAAATCATACTCAGTAAAGAATCTTTGAAGCATAGATTAAAAGTTATTTGGAAGGAAAATAATCTAATCCAAAAGAATGATTGGGTCAAAGAACAAAACATAGAAATAATCAATAATTTCATTAAAGACAATGGCAACAATAAGACAGCATAGCAAAAGTTGTGGGATGTAGCCAAAGCAGTATTTAGGAAAAAATATATACATATATATCTCTAAACACTCCAATCAATAAAAGAGAAATAAACAAATTAGAGAATTGGGCGTGCAACTAAAAAACCTATAAAAAGAACAAATTTTAAAATCCCCAATTAAGCATCAAAATAGAAATCCTAAAAATCAAAGGAGAGATTAACAAAATTGAAAGCAAAAATCCCACCCCAAACCATGTAATAAATAATTTGTTATTTAATTTTTAATTTTTGTTAATAAATAAATGAAAAGCAATTAGATAAATAAATAACCTTATTAATAAATAAAACCAAAAGCTGGTTTTATTTTTTAAAGCAATAAAAAGATAAATCACTGGCTGTTTAGTTCTGTTTTTTTCAGTCATGTCTGATTCCCCCATTTGTAGTTTTCTTTTCAAAGATCCTAGAGTAATTTGTTATTTTTACAGATGAGGAAAAGGCAAACAGGGTTCAATGACTTGCCCAGGGACACATAGCTAGTAAGTGTCTGAGGCTAAATTTGAATTCAGGGAGATGAACCTTCCCTGACTCCAGGCCCAGTATGCTATGCATTGTGCCACCTAATTGCCCAAATCATTGGCTAATTTGATTTTTAAAAAGAAAGAGAAAATCAAATTAGTAGTATAAAAAAATGAAAAGGGTAAATGTGCAACCAATGAACCCAAAATTAAAGCAATCATTATCAGCAATTTTGCTAGACTAAATGCCAATAAACTGGATGCCGTACTAAGTGCTTTGCAATTATTATTGTATTTGATCCTTATAACAACCCTGTGAGGTAGATGTTATTATCCTTATTTTACAGATGTGGAAACTGTCAAACAGAGATTATGTGACTTACAAAACCAGTAAGCATTACAAAATAAGTAGGCATTTGAGGCCATCTTTGAAGTCAGGTCTTGATTCCAGATTCAGTGCTTTATCCACTGCATTACCTCTCTATCGATACTTATCACAAGGAAAATCATTCATTTTTCTTTTT